>NC_052506.1:55148723-55448723 GCF_014356525.2 Nilaparvata lugens | reverse complement strand
CGTCTGCGCAGAAGCCGAAAATGATGGCACGCCTGCAGAAGTCGGACGAGGGCAACGTGTTCAACTTCGGCGAGGCTCGCGTGCGAGAGTACCTGTCCAGTCTGTCGTCGTCGCCGTCCTCGGACGAGGCCCCCGGGCCCAGCGCCACTGCCATGCTCCTGTCGCCCGTTCCAAAGAAGAAGCACCGCGAGAGCTCCGGTGTGGTCGTGCTGTGTGACACCACCGACAGTGAAAGAGACTCAGACGCTAGACTGCCCAGTATTAGTGACGAACAAAGCAAGGTGGATCCCGTCCTTCCCGCACCTTCCCCTCTCATGGTCGGACCCATGACTCGTGCTAAGAAACGAAAACTCGAATCCCCTCCCTCCACCAACCAGCCGACCGACGATCAGCCCAAAGTGAAGCGGAGACACAAGCATCACAGTCACCACCATCATCACTCCAAGCACCGCCGGCATCGGAAGGACAAGCGCTCCCCCAAACCATCCGACACCATAGTTATAGATTAACAAATTGTTGTTTTAGTAGAATTTATTATTGAAATTGTTCAGGCAACTTTGAAAAGACGGTGCCAAGATTGCTGCGTGATCGATCAACTGCTCCCTTATTTTTCTATCAAAAATGTTATTCGTCGAATGAATGGATTGATCATTAACATAATTTTCAATTAAAATTCGGGAATTGAATAGTAAGTGCTGTAAGCCTGTTTTTTCCATTTCCAATCATATTATGATTATGTGATTTTATCATTGTTGAATAAATAATTAAATAAACATTGAAAATCACTGTTATTAATAAATAAATTCATTCATTCATAGAGCATAATTGTAATGCCACATTCACACTCTCGCAAAGTGCGTAAAAATGACGACGAGCGTAAGGGTGTGGTTGGCTGCTTTACCAGCGCTCGCTGGAATGATTAATGAGAATATTAATAATTTTAATACTGTTTCAATAAATATATTCGTTGATTGATGAAGTTTGATCTGATCATCAACATAATTTATTAGGAATTTATAAATTGATTGATTAATGAATGATAATTATTTTATGTTGTACATCAATAAATGTATTCGTTGATTTGATGATATTTGAACAAAACTGTATCAAAACCAATCACTGAATCATATTTGTAACACCACATTTATTCTCCAATAAAACTTGATCACACTGTTTTTTCTAGCGAATAATCCAAAGCATTTTTACTAGTTGAATTTTTTTTGTAAATCCTAGTGCAATTTTAAATTTGGATCTTATCAGCGTTGTAATAGTTCCGTTCAAACGTCATATTATAGTGATATAATTTGAGTTCAATTTAGTCATTATTGTTGTTATTCGATTTTATTGTAAGAGGATTGAGTCATTAGTTATTATTTAGCACGATGTCATTCGGAGATTGAGATCTTTGAGTTGTAATATTTACCATTGTTATGTTTTGTTTCTAATAATAATTGTTATTGATTTGGAAATACTATGAAATTGTTGAGACATTTTCGTTTTTGTCGGCGGATTTAAAAGGTGTACCAACTTACTTATAAACTAATTACTTCATGTACTATGTCAGCATCTAATCAACGAATGTTAGTGAAATGTTCTCTTTATGATAATTTGATGTCAAATTAATTGAAAATAATTGGTATAGACCTAGTACATTCCACGACTGTGGCGATTTTAGTTTCAAAAACTAAAAATGATTACTTATTAATCACCAAATGTGCCTTCCTTTCCTGGTTGAGACTTCTTCGATAATTCATAAATCATATATAATTATATGTTCAAGACTCGATCAGGATACAGATTATTCAAATCTCATCAATTTTCTACTTGTGGAATCAAGTAAACAGTCTTTGTGCTATCAATGTTTTGTTCAATATTATTGTTTTAACAGTATAAACCAAATTACTTTCTGGAAAGTTGTAAAAAAGAAGGAATACAGTAGCTGATATATTTTTTATCGATGACCTTGTACAATCCTAGTAGGAAAAGTTTGGATTCAAGTGGTCTTATTGACCGCGTAATAACTCGTGACAGGTGCCTAAAAGAGCGGTTTAACAATAGAAGGCATAAACCCAGTGTGATATTTTGAAGAATATTGTATAGACCGTTCAACTACAAAATAAAATTTAAGAGTATTAATAGATCATAGCAAAAAAGTTTATGGAGATATTACATTTTCAACTATTGAAATATAGCCGTGTTTTAATCGTATAATTCTATATGAAATGAACATTTCATACTAGAAATCGTTTCAAATAAATAATTAATTACTTAATTATTGTTTATGACTACGGAATGAAACTGTACACTCACTAATCTATCACAGCCACTTGAAGAATATCATCACCATGATTATTATTCACACAATAATCAAATTGTAATTATTATTATGCGGTATTATGTTATTGTTTTCTTAACTACTGTAACTCAGGTTATTATAATTTAAGTTAATTTATAAAAATATCTAGACTATTAGGTAATTACCATTAATTTGTAACGATGAGCAAATCTGTGTTATGAATATTGGAGTGGCATAATAAAATTGCATCTCATGAGGCAATCATTGTGCTATGATGTCAAAGAGCCCTATAAATGGTGTTTTAGGTACCATTTATCAATGAAGTATCATATCAGTTAGGCCTATACAGTGTTATAGTTCTGTCTTCCTTGTTCCTTCTTGTGGATAACATTATCATCACAATAATTGAAATAGCTTTCGGCAACTGCAGTATTTTAAAATGTATTTAAAGTAATGGAAACATCGTATTTTAAATTATACGGTAGTGGATTATTTGAAAAACTTTAATTGAAAAGAGACTGTTCAAGACCACGTTAACCAAATCTCATGAGTAATTCGATTTCTGTATTTCATCTTCCAGATATTTCAAGGTAAATTTCCTATTATCATGCCAATAAATACTGAAACCAATACTCTATCGATATCTAATGGAATTATTCCTTGTATTCAATTTTCTATGGTATCCGATTGAATTCGTACTCTTTGCTGGAGTGTAATCATGACAAAATCTTTTATGATATTGATCGTAATTCAACTATTTAGTATTTAACAAAGAAACATCACATCAAGTTTGTTTCAATTTCATTCTAATGTGAATATTATTGACACATTGTAAACTATATCATCCCTTTGTTCAATTTCAACTTCTGCAAACTTGTATCGAAATATAGAGATTTCCCAGTCGTACAGTTCCAGGTTTAGGCCTACTAGCGTCAGTGAATAAGTTCATTGAAATTGAACTGCAAGGGGAATAATTTCTAGACTGGATAAATTACATCTTGTGAAGTTTTAGTAGATTGAAATAAGATCATGATTAGGTTTTATGTTAATTGAATAGAAAATGTGCTCCTGTGGACGGTTAGAGTGTATAGTCCACTCATCATCGAGATATTAATTTTTTTGAAGATATTTTTATAGTTTTCATTTTTTAGCATAGAATTACTATTACGGTTTTATTTGTTGAATGCCTATTTGTACGATATTTCTTTAATGGTATGCAGTTATTTGCACAAAGACTCATTAACACCAATGACTACGATTAAGATTGAAGAGATATTCATTCCAAGACACATAGAGTCAACATATATCCTGTTGATTGAGGGATCAGTATGCTATGTTATAGTGTTTGTAATTAGGGACACTACTTGCTGTGATGGTGTTGGGGACGATATTCTTGTAACTCCTTTAACCACATAAATATTGTATTTTTATAAGAGTCAGATACAATTAAGTTTTTACTTGTTTAATGAAATGTTGTAGATAGTATAATTATTATATAAATACTGTTCTCACTTTTTAGGAAATTCTTTATAGAGAACCAATCTATTTATTGTTTCATATGTACGCTTTCAGTAATGTTGATATTCCTTCGAACTCACTGTTCATATTTTCATCGATTCTTAAGAAATGTGAGTGTTGTTAGTGCATGAAGCTATGCCAATTTTGTGTAAATTCAAATTTTAAAAATAATTTATAGATGTTGGGAATTTAAATAGATTTATGATTACCAAAAAACCTGTCTATTATTTTTGTAACCTCTGTCATGTTAGTGCTTTTACTTTGGTGGTATCAAAAAAAAAAAATAAAAAAAAATAGGAGATAAGTTCTATGACTATATATTTAACCGGCCGGTCATTCACTATCGTATTTGTTGTCCAACGGTGTTGTACTGGCAGCAAGTTCAAGAGTCGTATCTTCCACCACTCACGCTCCGATTGGTTGTCTACGAATTAGTGCAACATCCCCACTCACCTTCCAAATCGATTCTGTGATTCTGACTAGGCGGCGCTGACATTGGCAAGTTGGACCAGTCGGGTCTATAGTTTACCCGACTTGTCCAACTCATCCGGCAACATTTGACCCAACATCAACAATCCCATTCACGATCCGACGGCTAATCCAATATTGAATAATGGACTTCAAGTTGGACGAGAAATCGGATAGTGAAGTGACACTCCACAATACCTACTGGTTATTGTATTATTGACCGAGCGAAGTGAGGTCTAAGATTCAAGTCGACGGTTTGGCATTTCTCTTGATGTTTAAATGTTTATATGTTGCGCATTTACGGCGAAACGCGGTAATAGATTTTCATGAAATTTGACAGGTATGTTCCTTTTTAAATTGCGCGTCGACGTATATACAAGGTTTTTGGAAATTTTGCATCTCAAGGATAATATAAGAGAAAAATCTGGTGTGGCACACTCACACAACTTTCCTTGCCGTTATGAAAAATTTATCACCTGACGCTAGTGTTCCCGCGCATCTCAAGTCTACTATTCAAAGATCCAAGCCAGCTGGTGACAGGACAATAACGCTGGAGACACACGAAGTTTGCTATCTCTTCATAGTGAATGATTTAATAGAATCATAGAAACAGTTGCCAAAAGTCTGCAATTGAAATAATAACATTTTCTCGGAATTCAAGCTTATTTTAAATTTTAGGTGAAAATGTTACTAAACATTAATTGTAGAGATTTTCATGCTCAATCTTTTCCACTTGGAATTTTTTGTTTAAATTGTACCTTTAGCCTGATAATTGGGAATCTAAAATCAAACTTTGCATAGATGGGGCGAAGCTCCTGGAATTTTTACAGATATGGGACTTGTGGCAGTTGATAGAGCTTATCAATGACTATTTTAGGTATAAATTTGATCAAAATTGTTGAAGCCGTTTTCGAGAAAATCGTGAAAAACCCTGTTTTTGACAACATTTTTGCCATTTTATCCGCCATCTTGAATTGCATTAGATCGAAATTGTTCCTGTCGGATCCTTATATTGTAAGGACCTTAAGTTCCAAATTTCAAGTCATTCCGTTAATTGAGAGATGAGATATCGTGTACACAGACGCACATACACTCATACACACACACACACACACACACATACAGACCAATACCCAAAAACCACTTTTTTGTACTCAGGGGACCTTGAAACGTATAGAAATTTAGAAATTGGGGTACCTTAATTTTTCGGAAAGCAATACTTTCCCTACCTATGGTATAGGGCAAGGAAAGTAAAAAAGGAGCTTCCTTCTTACGCCAATATTAAGGTGCGTACAGATATACGCGCCGCGAACATGAGCAATTCACTTTTAATCAGCTGACTATATCATTTTTATGACTATGTATTTTTACAGAAACGGTATAAGATATAAATATAAAATGCTTGGCAACAGCTGATTAAAAGTGAATTGCTTATGTTCGCGGCGCGTATATCTGTACGCACCTTTAGAGTAAAACTCAGACTATAGAATTATTCATCATAAATCAGCTGACAAGTGATTACACAGATGTGTGGAGAAGCCAGTCTATTGCTGTATTTCCATAAGGTCTATAGTTTCAATCAAATACCTTAAAGAGGTATGCATCTTTAAGCTGGATTTACACCAAAGTTATTAACAAAATGTTAATAACTTAATCCTTATAGATTTTATTAGATTGAACGGAAGTTGACAAACACAAACACACATCTTCATCATGTGTATAAGTTATGTTCAATAATCAAATCAATATAATCTATAAGGATTGAGTTATTAACATTTTTGTTAATAACTTTGGTCTAATCGCAGCTTTAAGGTCTTTGGTTTCAATATTTTGTTCTGCAGTCATGGTATAATTATGCGTGCCCATTAGTATCAATATTCTCACATTCGGAAAAAAATAATCTTAATTGATGCTTAAAAATAAACAAATTAATGATGGGGAAATTATAATATTTTTGATTGAAAAAAATTAATTTTCATCAGATAGAAAGATTATCACGGAACTGGATAAATTATTATATCATATTATGGAATACGAATTCAAACGTGAACTGAGTTTGTTAACATTTAAAACAAGTGACATCAGGTAATCTTGTGGATGAGAATACTGCGTGAGGTCTACTGTCCACAGAACTACTAGTAATTGATCGAGCGAAGTGAGGTCTAAGATTCAAGTCGACGGTTTGGCATTTCTCTTAATGTTTGAATGTTGGCATTTACGGCGAAGCGCAGTAATAGATTTTCATAAAATTTGACAAGTATGTTCCTTTTTTAATTGCGCGTCGACGTATATACAAGGTTTTTGGAAATTTTGCATTTCAAGGATAATATAAAAGGAAAAAGGAGCCTCCTTCATATTAGAGTAAAAATCAAACTATAGAATTATTCATCATAAATCAGCTGACAAGTGATTACACAGATGTGTGGAGAAGCCAGTCTATTGATGTATTTCCATAAGGTCTATAGTTTCAATCAGGTACTTGTGGATGAGGATACTGCGTGAGGTCTACTTTTCACAGAAGTACTAGTATAATTGATTTTGCGAGATTCAAACCAGAGAGTTAAAGTGTGATGCAATATTGAATAACAAGCAGAATTCAGTTAAAAAAATATTGTTCAGTATATTTCAACATAAAGTAAAGTTACTTTGATAAAATAATATAATGTAAAAATTTAGGGGTTTTTCGATTTGATTTTTTGTTTTCTCCGATTAACTTCGAAGCAAGTAATTTTAAAGAACAATGTGACGAATAATTATTGTAGCCACATTCATTGCAAATTCATTGATGTATATTGTTATGTATTTGCGATTCGAGTTGACGCTGTGGAAGGGGAAACAGCCGACGCGGCTGACTCCCTTCACCGTAGTAAACAGAATAATACTGCTGTCTACATTGCATCTCATTTACACTATGGCGCTCAAAACAATTAATTTTGTCTATTGTTTTGACATGCACTGTATATATTTTCACTTTTCAATACTCTAAATAAATATTACAATTTTCTTGATTTAACCATGCTCATGATAAAAATCAGGATTTCGTTGTTTGCTCACAGAATTTATTATATTAATTTGAAGTGTGCCTTCTCCATATGAGTCAGATGTAACACAATTTGATAACTCTAGTTTTAGATATTGATGTTTTTCAACGAAGTTTCATGATATATTATATGTCCGACTCCTTCATCTTATATTTATTTTGTGAAAAATGAAGATTCAAAATTTCTTTTCATAGCTTTTCTTGTGTTTTATCTTGTTTCATCACTCTTCATAATTTAAACACTTGATAATGGAATGAATATCATCAGATCACGTGAACAAAAAAAAAAATAAAAGGGTGGGCCTACCTGAGATACTATAATTATGATAACACTGTACTCCTGATAAGTTGAAAATTTTCAAGCTGAAAGTAGATTAATTTGTTGCACATTCGGTTCAAATATTAACAAATGTCACCAAATATTACCAATATTATTAAGCTTTCTATTCTCCCTGAACAAGAAGAGGCACTACCAAGCCAGAATCGCAGTTCCATTCAAATCGTTATTATCAGAGCTTTCAAATTTATGCTATGTAACTATGGATGTTATCCCCATCTCATAATTTCCCTATTTATCCTTATCCTGATTCAGAATAAAGTAGTTGATCTGTATAATCACAAAAATCAATGTACAGTACCTATAATAAATGGTAAAAATAACAAAATTTCTAGTAATAATGCAACTTTTTCTATGTACGAATTTCAAGGCTCATGAAATGACTTTTTCTCAATCACAGGCAGAAATTGCAATGATCATCATAATAGTAATTTAATGAAGATTGTTTGTATTGTACATTGTTCGAGGTAAGATAAGGTACATCTTTAAGGTAATCAACGTATTTAGGATTATCTAAAATACGTATAATAAGCACAATATACTTGTGTACTAGAATTCACTTGAACTAACTCATCACTTCAACCCTTCAATGATCACAATGAACTAGAATGGTATAAAAACCATGAAATTGATAATCAGGTACATTTTTCAAATAGCTTCACCCAACTAAATCTGTGAATACTAAGTCATAAGAAATCATGTTCAATAGATTTAATTTGAATGCTTCAAATAGAAAATGATCTATTCTTTTGGTGCCCTAATCAGAATCAATTTCAATCAACATTAATCGACATAAAGAAAAGCTTCTGCCAACCTTGTGTAATGAATGACAAGATGCGAGTGGAGGTGAAAAATCGATATGTTAACAAAAATAATAGAAGATGATAATCATCTTTCAATTAATCTTATACGGTAGGGTACATTGTGGTTAAATTTGAAACACTTTCATGATTTTCCTACCTTTTATGCATGCTTACTCTTCCTTAATTTGTATGTTTGCATGGCTTTCATCTTTAGAATCTACTGAATTTTCATATTGGACTGTTTAGATATGTAGATTCAACTAGTAAGAACGGAAGATAAGCTACTTTACAGAGAGAATCATAGAAAATTTCAACTCAACAAGCCCAATATATGAATTTTTTCATGCCTCAGCCGTCATATATATTTGGCTCAACTGAAGGTATATTATCAACCTGGCTTGGAGAATATTAACTGTAGAAAACAGCAAACACTGCACGCTATGATTTTTCAGGTAATTGCCACTGTTAACACTACTGTAATCTATGATTTATCTCAGTTTTTGACATTCATAACTTATGATAAATTTTAGCATAGAATTATGATCATACACACATATTTTAAATATGTATTATATTATGTAATAGTATGAATATTTTATCGGTTGCAAACAATATCTTTGTCTGTCATAGAATGCATGACTTAGCACATATATAACAACAAAATGATTTTAGAAAATTTAGAGAATTAAAATGTGAAAAATAAGTTTAATCGCATGTCAAAACAATAGACAAAAATGACTGTTTCGAGCGCCATAGTGTGAATAAGATGCAACTTAGAAAGCAGTAGGCCAACAGTTGTAGTAGGCCTACGACTGTATTTTACTGTTTACTATGGTGAAGAGAGTCAGCCACGCCGTACCGCGTCAACTGTTTCCCCTTCCGCAGCGTCAAATCGAATCGCAAATAAATAACAATATACATCAATGGATTCGCAATGAATGTGGCTACATTAATTATTTGTTTAATTTTCTTTAGATTATTTGCTTCGAAGTTTATCGGAGAAAACAAAAATCAAATCGAAAAACCCCTACATTTTTACATTATATTATTTTATCAAGGAAACTGTTTGATTTATTGAGGAAATGAATACGACTAATATTTTAGTCCATAATGTAACGAATCGAATGACATATGATACATTTTTTCCGATTAATGGTTACAGAGATAATTGATTTCCAGTTTGCTGTTTACTATGGCTAAGAGAGTCAGCCGCGCCGTTCTGCGTCGACTGTTTCCCCTTCCAAGGCGACAAATCGAATCGCAAATACATAACAATATACATCAATGAATTTGCAATGAGAGTGGCTACATTAATTATTCGGCTCATTTTCTTTTAAAACTACTTTTTTCGAAGTTAATCAAAGAAAACAAAAAAATCAAATCGCAAACCCCCTAAATTATTACATATATAATTATTATTTTATCAAGAAAACTGTTAATTTTATTGAAAGAATGAATATAACGAATATTGTTGTCCATAATGTAACGAATCGAATGACATATAGTAGAACTTTTTCCGATCAATGGTTACAAAAATAATTGATTTCCCGTGTTTACCTGCATTTTTCATGTTTTAGGGGGCTGGGGCGGAAAGCTCCAAGGGGATTTCTTGGGACTTTTGGGAGAATGACCCTCTGGGAGGGTTCTGTCGATGGTGGGAAATTCAGCTTTTATTTAATTTTCGGATCGAAACTGCTTTTTTGGACCTTCATTGACTGGGCTAATAGTTCTTAGAAAAAGACTAGGGCCCGTCTCTTGAACTTCCATTAACTGCAATAAGATGACGTCATCACATTGTCAAATTTTTACTTTCCTTGCCCTACTACCATAGGTAAGGTAAGTATTGCTTTCCAAAAAAAATAAGGTACCCCAATTTCAAGTTTTCTATACGTTTCAAGGTCACCTGAGTCCAAAAACATGATTTTTGGGTATTGGTCTGTGTGTGTGTGTGTGTGTGTGTGTGTGTGTGTGTATGTCTGTGAACACGATAACTCCATTCCTAATTAACCGATCGACTTGAAATTTTAAACTTAAGGTCCCTATACCATGAGGACCCGACAATAAGAAATTCAATAAAATTCAATTCAAGATGGCGGAAAAAATGGCGGATAATTACTAAAAAACCATGTTTTTCACGTTTTTCTCGAAAATGGCTCTAACGATTTTCTTCAAATTTATACCATGGATAGCTATTTATAAGCCCTATCAACTGGCATAAGTCTCATTTCTGGGAAAATTTCAGGAGCTCCGTAATATTCTTGAGAAAAATGGAGGATAATGACTAAAAATCCATGTTTTTCACCGTTTTCTCGAAAACGGCTCTAACGATTTTCTTCAAATTCATACCATGGATAGATATTCATAAGCACTATCAACTGGCATGAGTCTCATTTCTGGGAAAATTCCTTGAGCTCCGTAATATTCTTGAGAAAAATGGCGGATAATGACCAAAAACCAGGTTTTTCACGGTTTTCTCGAAAACGGCTTCAACGATTTTCTTCAAATTTAAACCATGGATAGCTATTCATAAGCCCTATCAAATGACATGAGTTTTTTTCCTTGGAAAATTGCAGGAGCTCCGTAATATTCTTGAGAAAAATGGCGGATAATTACTAAAAAACCATGTTTTTCACGTTTTTCTCAAAAACGGCTCTAGCGATTTTCTTTAAATTCATACCATGGATAGCTATTTATAAGCCCTATCAACTGACATGAGTCTCATTTCTGGGAGAATTGCAGGAGCTGCGTGATATTCTTGAGAAAAATGGAGGATATATTACTAAAAAACCATGTTTTTCACGGTTTTCTCGAAAACGGCTCTAACGATTTTCTTCAAATTCATACCATGAACAGCTATTTATAAGCCCTATCAACTGACATGAGTCTCATTTCTGGGAGAATTGCAGGAGCTGCGTGATATTCTTGAGAAAAATGGCGGATAATTACTGAAAAACCATGTTTTTCACGATTTTCTCAAAAAATACTCGACTGATTTATTTGAAATTCATACTCTGTATAGTTATTCATCAGCTCCATCAACTGGCATGAGTCTCCTTTCTGGGAAACTAATGGGGGCGTTCACCCCATCCTTGAGAAATGGACTTTGTAACCTCCTTCTCGTGCAAGAGGTAGGTAGGTAGAGCAGTCTATTAAAATAACACATAGTCGAGATATTTCATCTGTAGAACAGCTGTTTTGACGACTTTTGAAAAATCATCGGATTTCACAATTTACACAAAGGAAAAAGTAGTCTGAAAACAATAATTATATACACACATATACAGTAGTCTGATCGTAGTTTCAAATAATTATGTTGCCGCCAATCGTCGTTATGTTATTTCTCTAAATTATTGTCGTTTAAGAATGAGGCTCCCAGTTCAATGAGCAAGGAAAGTTGTGTGAGTGTACCACACCAGATTTTTTCATTGGTTCTTCTGGCATTGCTTCTGTTAAGGTCCAATTCTTGAGCGACAACGGCTGTAGCATAGCCACCTCTAATAAAAGGCCCTGGCCTACGATATTGCAGAATCTAATACAATCAGCTTAATAATAAAGATCAGCTGGTATTTTTTAAAATCCTTTAGAATCTCATGTATTAGATTCTAGGCCTACACTGCGACGTTGCGATATCGTAGGCCGGGGCCTTGTATTAGAGGTGGCTATGGCTGAAGTCTATCACTTTATACTATCGTAGCCTATATCCTGTCGACTATAAATAGCAGCTAATACAGCGAGGCTACAGTTGTCGCTTAGGAATTGGAGCTTTAGATGACATAATTTTACGTCAGTTACATTTCAACCGGTAGCAGGTCAAGTTTCATCATCGAGTGAGCGTTCTAGAAGATAACAGAGGGTACCTAAACTAGCTCTAGCTTCACATCCTGAGAAAGTCTAAAATATGAGAAATTATTCCCTTATAATATGAGACAATAATTTTACTCTATAGTGAGATTAACTCAATCTGTCAGCATTGGCTGAATGGGAAGCATTTATGTTATTATTGAGGAATGCTGTCAGTTTGAATTGAATCTTAGTAAAGCAGAAGATTTTACTGTTTGGGCAGGTCTCAAGAAGCTCGGATCAGATTACTAAGATCGCAATTATTTAGTTGAACAGTTTCCATAAAAGGGTAAGATTAAAAAGACAGCATTAGTAGGTAATAGTTATTTGTATATCTAGAGTGAAAAGTACTGTTTGTTCTCCATGAGGGAAAAGTTTGAAGCCCGAGGCGATGCCGAGGGCAACAAATTTTTCTGAGGTAGAAAAAACATTTTTCACTTTCACATGCATCTTTAAGGTCTTTGACCACCGACAGCGCTATATGCTATCTGTTGGCAAAAGTTGTGACAAACAATGGCCGGCTCATAACTACAAGTTCGCGTTCCAAATTTGAATAGTTGATGGGAAATATTTGTTGGCTGATATTTTGAATAACATGGAATATTAAAAAATATTTCTAAATTTTTATAGTATACTAATATGAAGAATGTAATAGGTAATTTTAGCATACAAACATATATTTTAAATGTTAATCAAATTTATGTTTGAGGTATTTAATTTAGTTGGCTCAATGACTACTCTATTTTGCTTCCTCATCTGAGCTTAGACCTTCTAACCTATTTCCAATGTAAGTTTTTAGAGATACTTCCCATGTTATTTAAATGGAGTTACTTTTCCTCCCTAGGGAGGTTTTCCGTTTTTTCGTCCCGAGAGCAAAAAAGTGACACTTTGGTATTTATGTTCCAGGGAGTAAAGTAAGTACTTTAGAGAGTAGGTGGAGGAAAATAATATTTATTCAATCAGTCAACACTGCAAAACTATGTGCTGAACCTGATCCTATTAAGACGGCATCATTGCTAAACTGAACTTGAGTTGGGTGGTGGACGTTGTCCTGATGGTTGAGGCCGCAACTGCCGTGTTCATTCCAGCCCCAACTCAATACGCTTCCAGTTTCTGTAATCAACAGAGAATTATTATTAAAAATGAAAAATAACAAGTTTAATTGCTTGTTACATGAAAATTGCAAATTTTATTGCATTAAATAAATGTAGGTAATTCTTAGAATAATATTTTGGCAAGTACAACTTTAGCCGCCATAAAATGACATTTAACAAAACCAATGGAATGGATGATGAATTCAACGGTGATTAAATTCAATTTGATGTATTTGTAATATAATGTACATTTATATGTATGTATATAATGTTTGATGTATTCATAATATCACCCTTGGCGATGAAAAATACTGTATAAATTATAATACATGGGAGCTACAGAAAATTTTTTTTCTATCAAACACTATAAAACGAAAGAACATACTCAATTGCAACTTTGCAAGTTATTCTCTAGAAATTTAGTCCGGGATCGTAATTTTTCTTTGAAATATTATTGAGACAGTGTTAAACCCAAACCCATAAATACATATCACAGATTGCGAAGTAATAAATACTGCATTAATAGTGTATGGTCAGTGTAAACAGTCGATTGTGCTGCGACATAGTGTGAATCAAATCCACAAAATAATTATTTTTAGTATTTTTTTCCGTTAGGGCTACTAGTGAATATAAATAAAAATAGAAATCTAAGTACCCTTTTTAAAATTATTTACTTACTCACAACATGTTTCGGCTGTTTATCAAAGTGATAATGGCATTATATAGCTGAAACATGTGAGTTAATAATTTTGAAAAGAGTACTTGGATTTATATTTTTATTTATAATGAGAGTACTTGGATTTCTATTTTTATTTATAATGATTTTTAGTATGGTTGTGGCATGTCGTTTCAATAATTTTTTCGAGAAAAAGACGCTCACCAATTTTGCTGGCATTAAGAGATAGAATATGGGAGAGGGAACTTACTATATGCATGAACTTTATATTGTTTCAAAATCAGTAATGAATTCAAAATAGGTAGTTTGTTTTTTAACAGAAAATTAGTAATTTTCAACATCACTGAAATCCATATTGATTGATCGCATAATCCCATAAAGTTTAACGTTTTGAGATGATGTTCTTCAAACATTGAGAATACTTGGTTATACTACGTAGTGGTACAACCTATAGGCATAGAGAAAAAATAGCGTAAGTAGATATTCCATGGTATAGGGCGTTCATGTCGCAACTTTTACTATTAACTCAAGCCGATAATTGTCGATTTTTACTGTTTTGGCCGGGTGAGTGTATGAACGGCACACTATGAGAGACTACCAGCGTCACACAGCTTCACGGGAAAAAACTATGTGGACTATCGGCCTGAGTTAACAGTAAACGTTGCGACATAAACGCCCTATACTATGGGATATCTAGTTACGCTATTTTTTCTCTATGCTACAGGTCAAGTCATTCACAAATTTAATACAAAGAATGCAGACATGTAGACATTGGTCTACACTTCTCGAAACGAAATCACTTGAAAGATCATTTAACGCTATGTATTTCATAAACTAGCATATAAATGTTGTGAATAGAAGTTTTTTTTAAAAAAGGTACTTGGAGTTTTCATTTGTTGATACCTGAAAGAGCTATGTTGTGCTCAGAACCAACAGCCAATTGCCGAACTGGCGGCAGCATTTCAACTTTATAGTTCATCCAAGAGTCGTCCTGAGTCATTCCGTTTCCTAACTGACCATAGCAGTTTCTGCCGAAGCACATCATGGATCCGTCATCTGAAATTGATAAGACAGAAAAAAGGTAGAGGAGTAATAAAATAATACAGGCACTTGATTATTTATCTATGAGAGTCAAGTCTAAAACAAGCTAGATACCAGCTAAGGTATTTTCATTTCAATTGTCAGCTATGAATTCATTATTTATCTCTATCTATAACGTGAATTTTTTATCTATAACGTCTCAGTTTTACTAATCAACACAGTTTTACTAGTCGAGAAGGATATCATTATTTATCCTTTTCCCTTATCCTTGACATTGATATTTTTACACATCTCCGACTAAAGACAAATAAATCTTTAGTTGAATAAATGAAATAAATTAACGTTTTGGTAGAGAGTTAGTGGGAAGAATATTTTAAATATTCTTTACGAAGAATGGACATTGATATGTCCAAAGCTCCGCCAATTTATAGATGCATAATAAAATTAAAGTATCTATAGTTATTCCAAATTGCTTTTTTAATATAAAATACAGTTCAATAATTATTTTCTTAGTTTATATTATGTAAATTCATCTATAATTTTGCTGTATTGTAAGCTATTGTATATAAATGTATAAGCTAGTATATATTGTAATCTACATAAAGTACTTAATCAATCAATTAATGGGGTTGTATGGCAGAAAGGATCTAGTGTCCCAACTTTGCTCTTAATGAAGTCAAAGACAAGAATTTATGTAGATGAAAGACAATATTATGGATACAATATATAATGCAATATTTAAATTAGGGATAGAAACAGTTTTGAGCGAATGCCTGTTGGTCCATCCCTAATTATGTAATTAATCATTGTCAATAGATGAATAAATAACAAAAAATATTACAATCATAAAATTTCATTTAATCTTCACATCGTAGCAAGATTAATTATTCAGTTCAGACTTTGTAAAACTCATTAACTTGAATAGTTGGTTTTATTACATGTTATCATCTAGCCAGCATATTACATAGGTTGTAGTTTACATAATATAGGTATGTTGTCTTGTACTATCCTCTTCACATATGACTGTCTTAACAGCTCCATTGAAAAAGAATAATGTAAACCTACCCTGAGACACGCGACTCCGCAAAAATCCCTATAACCACATCTTCATTCGAACAAATATTAGAACTAATATAATCTTTTTATGTTTACATCAACTGTTTTTTAAACACGACAATAAGTAGAGCTACTGTTGAATTTGTTTTATGAAGCTGAATGGAATGCTGACTGTTTGTAGTGATTCTTACTGCAGAAAACAATAGAATACCAACCTTTTAATAGAACAGAATGTGTCCAACCGGCGTACAATTTTGTGCTAACAGGCACCTCAGAAGCAATCTTGATTGGACTGGCCGCACTACTTGATACAGAGGACATCCCCAACTGTCTATGCTTGTTGTCGCCCCAGCCATAAATGCAGCCATCTCCAGTCAAAGCGATTGTATGATTTTGCCCACAGGCTACAGACTTCACATTGCTCAAATCTGAAACTGGAGATTGACAAACCAATATCAGAATGCATTCAACTTCAAAACTTCCTCTACTATTGAAGGAAAGTAGAATACATCAAACTTCAAATTGATCTTCTATTCTTAAGGAAGAAAATTACAATGTATCAACAGGTTCAGAAATATTATCTGATTGAAATCCACAATCTTACTTGCTACTTGATGTCTTTATATTTGACCAGCAGGGCTGGATTGATTGTGTCACAGATGGGTAAATACGATACCACCTAAATTATCCTCGAAATACTCGTTCAGCGAGCAGCAAGCTCTGCCGATAAGCCAGGACTTGAGTTTGTTACTATGAGGGAAATTTAAATCTACTTGAAGGAAAGATATTTTTGAATATTTCAGGTGACATCCTACTCACCATGTAGAAGTTCATCGGACTCCAGAAGTGGGGCGCCATTTTGAATAACGCCTAATTGTCCTTTCCTTCCCTGACCACACATATACAGATCTCCACTGTCCAGTAGCACGGCAGTATGTCTCAAGCCACAGGACACCTGGGAAACTCTGGAAATCGGTAAATATGTTGGACTGATTGATTTTCTTCTCTGAAAAAGGTAACACAATCATTAACCGAATTGAAATTTTTCCTTTGGAGCCTTTTTTCGCAATATTAAATTGAGAAGGGCTGATATTAAGGTTCCTTAACATTATTTATATAATGAGATAGCAATAAGAATCATAGAATATTATTAATAATAGCTTAATTCATTAAAAGGCACATTTTACTACATAGAATGTCACTCGAAAAAATTATTTTAGTGTTCAAGTTTAATTGTGTTGCCTATTCCAGTTTCCAGTAAGCTTAGTTCTGGAACAAAAATGAATACAGTAATTATTGTAAAATTCAGTTTATTTTACATTCCTATTTATCAATTGGAATTCAATAATTTTAGAAATAATAAGAGATGTGATACTAATTATGTTAGCTCATTAAAACAATTTAACAACACCACATAAATAAATATAGCTGATGGTTTCTCGATCCATTCCGATCTGTGATGTATTAATACACGGTTTTGATGTATTTATAACGACATGTAGACAATTATTCAAGTAAATAAGCAATTTTGTTCACTTACTGACTGGAGTACTTTTAAACGGCAAGCTTCCATTTTCAACAGAATGAAATTGACGTTTGCCGTACTCTAGTAAGTGAACTAAATAGCTTATTTACTTGAACAATCGACTGCACGTCGTTTTTAATACATCAAACCCGTGTATACATAAACTCTTAATGTAACGGTAAGCATTTGAGAGATGTTACACAAAAATAGCATGCACCATACCTCTAAAATCCCATACTTTATCTTTCTTTAGTCCAAGTTGGCCATAACTATTCGAGCCCCAAACATTAAGTCCATCTTTATTCAACAATAGTGTGGACTCCCATCCACAAGTTATTGATGCTCCTGTTGGTGATGCAATGAAATCTAGTTCTTCAAATGCCGAGATGTTATTTGTGTGCCGAGGTGTGAGTTGATTGTAATTATTAAGTCCGCAACCGTAAAGCCTTCCATGTTTATCAAAAATGATTGTATGTCCACCTCCGCCGCTAATTAATGCCACATCATTTAAATCTAGATTCACATTAGTTGGACAATTACACTGCTCTGATATGAAACCAACGCCAAGCTGGCCATAATTGTTGGCTCCCTGCAAATCAAAAAGTAATATAGTAACTTGAACTACTATAGACAATACCAAGACTATGCAACAGATGCAGCAGGTTAAACGAAGAGGATACATAAAGAGATTCTAACAAATTCTGGAAAAGCAATAGGTTCTTAAAGTTGTAAAAATACATTCCAAAATTCAATTTATTTTCATTTTATCTAGCAGTTTTTATAATTGGACATTTAATAAAGTGACATCAAACACCAAAATATTGTTAAGAAACTGTTAAATTGAATTGGCAATCAATGCTATTATTGTTATATTACATTAGATAAAAGGAAAATCAACAAGTAGGTATTTTTCCTCTACGCTATAAACTGCTTTGAATTGAATATTATGGATGAGAACATTTTTATGAAGTAGGTAGTGAATATAAAAGTGTTATTTACCCAAGCTTTCAACTTCATAAATGAGCTTCTTTTAAAACTGAATTTAAAAATAAACACCAGATTACGTAATTGGAAACCTAGACAAAGATTTATAATTAAAGAAAAAATAATTTCAATTTTCTGGAGACAAACTTCAAAAATCTTCAAATCAAGCTAAAAAGATGATAACCTCTCAAGAAAAAAGAAGTACCTAACCTCACTAAATTCAATAATAACATTACAAAAAATAAACTAATTCAGTGCCTTCTAGTTTTTAGAAACTCTTCAGCTGCCATGAGTTTCAGATAATATTTAGAAAGCAATGATTGAAAAGTGTTTTGGTGTTGCTGGTTGTAACAATCGAAGCAAAACAAACCACTCTCTGTCTCAGACAGCACCGTATCGCGCATGCGTTAGCAACGGGTTTTTCCCGTTCCATTCAGTCAGTTCTTTGAATGTAACGTTCTTTGTGATGATGGTTACCGAGCACTGTAACTGGAGCCAATCGTCATTCTATTTGATGAAAATATTATTATCCAATGATGATTTATCATTTACTTCAATATAATAATCGATATATTATTATTTTATTTAATAAAAGAAAGAGTACTTTTGAAAAATATAATTAATAAAATATAACAGTTGTTATTTAACTGATGTTAAAAAACACTATAACTAAGTCAGCATATTGTCATTTCAAAACAAAAACCGAACCCTCAACCTCCCCTTTTACATTTAAAACATCAATAAACATTACTATTTGAAAAACCTCTAATCCCTTCCAGCATATTGCAATTTCAAAGCAAAATCCCAACCTATCTTTCCACTTTTGAAAATATATCAAAAAGCATAGTTCTACCTGGACCCTAGCTCTTTCTAGCATATTGCAATTCTAAAGCAAAAACCTAACCTAACCTTATGGAACATTATTAAATATAATCCAAAAAAACCTAACCACTAACCCCTAACCCCTTCACATTTAATAATTTAGATTTCAGAGCAAAATCCTAACCCCCTAACCTATCCTTTCACATTTGAAACATCAAAAAACATAACTCTACCTGGACCCTAGCCCCTTCTAGCATATTGCAATTTCAAAGCAAAAACCTAACCTATCCTAATAACACATTATTAAATATAATCTGAATAAAACCTAACCTCTAACCCATTCACATTTAATACTTTGGATTTGTTCGTCATCTTTAGAACAAAACATAAACATTTGGTTCATTTCATGAACATGTTCACAAAAATGTGGTTCATTTCATGAACATGTTCACAAACATGTGGTTCAGAGCAAAATCCTAACCCCCTAACCTATCCTTTTACCTTTGAAACATCAAAAAACATAACTCTACCTGGACCCTAGCCCCTTCTAGCATATTGCAATTTTCAAGCAAAAACCTAACCTATCCTGAAAAAACATTATTAAATATAACCTAAATAAAACCTAACCCCTAACTCTTTCACATTTGCAAATCGTACACTACCATTATAACGTGGACCTCAGTATAGATACTCAAAGAATACTTTTGAATAACTATGTTATAACTGTGACTGTTGCTGGCCGTTACTCTGTTTCTGAGACAAAGAGAAGCTCCTGAAGCAAAATCCTAACCCCCTAACCTATCCTTTTACCTTTGAAACATCAAAAAACATAACTCTACCTAGACCCTAGCCCCTAGCCCCTTCTAGCATATTGCAATTTTAAAGCAAAAACCTAACCTATCCTAATAAAACATTATTAAATATAACCTAAATAAAAACGAACCCCCAACTCTTTCACATTTGATGAACGATGGACAAGGATAGCAACACCATTGCAAATCGTACACTACCATTATAACGTGGACCTCACTATAGATACTCAAAGAATACTTTTAAATAATTATGTTATAACTGTGACTGTTGCTGGCCGTTACTCTGTTTCTGAGACAAAGAGAAGCTGCTGCTGGTTGTAGGTTATGTTTGAAAATTGTTTTCGTTCATCAACGACTAATCTTGTTCGATTAAGTAATGTTATGCTTTTTTTCTCCATTAAGATTGAATTAGATATCTTTTAAATATTCCGATGGTGATGGAATTAGTTTTTGTAAGTATAATTTTATTCAGTAGATTATTTTCTTGTTAATTCAGCTCAGCCATGCTATAATAATATTAAATCCAACTTAACACTTGTAAATACGGTACAAGATTTTAGACCATATTACAACTAAAGATAAATTGCAGCAATATTTCTATTGAGTATTCAATATAGACTTAGAAACATTACGGTACCACTTATTCAAAATACAGCCCAATTAGCAAATGCCAGTTTGGCATGCAAGACGACAGATAGGATAATGAGCTATAAAGTTTTAGGTTAGGCCTATGAAGGTTTTTTTAGTTTTGTTATATAATAGTTGGTATTTAACGTTTATTATATAAGAAATGTTGATCCCATAAAATTCAACTAATGTGAAAAGACTAATTCAAACAAAACGGATGTCGGGCAGTGACAAGGAAGCGCGACTTATGCCTTGTACACCAGACGGAAAATTATTGTACATTGAAATGAAAAAAAAAAACCTGCAGTTCCAGAAGTTGAACAAGTAGCAAGGAAGTAGCATGCACGTTCTTGTACGCTAGGAGAGACGGCAAAAAGATGTGGCACCGGCGATCGTTTCCCCGCCCGCGTCACATCTGTTGTGAATATTGTTTATGTAGAAAAGACGCGGAAGGGACAAAAATTCGCACCTCGTCTCTGTTCTAAGTCCGTTTCTGTGTGAATTGGGATTGGCCCTATGTGATGATATTGAATCATCATATGACTAGTGTTTTCTTCTTATGTTTCTGTTATCAGATGTTGAACTATTTATTCTAATTTTGAATCTGTTATGAATTCATTACTGATCAATAAAGCCTAGAATGCAGAGGTTTTTCATTACAATTTATTGATCAGTAATCTAAAATCATCAAATCAATTCTTCTTATCAAATACGAGTCAATCAATTTCTATTCTCTATTTCACAATTTCTATTCAACAACAAATGTATAATCTTCAAATCTTTTCTGGAAACGAAAACTGAAAATTCGCGTTACGATGGACAAATTTTTGAAACCAGACAAGTTTGATGGTGATCCGAATTCTCCAACAGCTCTACAAGAATGGAACTTCTGGCTAAAGACTTTTGAGAATTTCATCGCATCTTTTGACGAAGAAGACATCGATGATGAAAGTAAGTTGCGGTTGCTTACCAACTTTCTATCTCATTCTGTTTATCAAACAATTGCCGACAAAAATTCATATACTTCGGCTATTGACGCACTAAAATCTGCATATGTAAAACCAATAAATGAAATATTCGCTAGACATAAATTGGCAACTAGAAAACAGTCTTCAGATGAGACAATTGACCAATATAACCAAGCTTTACAACAACTGAGTAAGAATTGTGGGTTTGCAGATGTTGATTCTGAAACTCATAGGAAAACATACATTCGTGATTCATTTATCCGGGGCCTCAGCTCTCATCAGATAAGACTGAGACTTTTGGAGTTTGACAAGCTAACTCTTGATGAAGCTATTGAAAAAGCACGTGCCTTGGAATCTGCCAGAAATCAATCAGCTTCTTACTCTTCTGAAATAACTCTTAATGCCACTTCAAATAATTCTTCAGAAAATTCATGTAAAGAAACAAATTTGTCAGCTGTAAAAACTGGAAGCTCAAGTTTTCAAAAATGTTATTTTTGTGGTCGTCAGCGACATAAAACACGTCAGCAGTGCCCTGCACTAAATGACTCATGCGAAAAATGCCAGAAAATAGGTCATTGGAAAAATGTCTGCAAATCTACTAAAACTTCTTCATCTTCGGCGCTTATTGCAGCCTCTACTGTTCTTGAAAATGCTACAGTACAAGCTCAGGTAAACAACATTCCTACTTCTGCTTTGATAGATACAGGAAGCTCTGAGACATTTATTTCACACTGTTTTGCTAAAAAATGTGGACTTGAAATGTACCCTACAACTGGTGCAGTGTCCATGGCTTCAACATCACTAAGAAAGAACATTTCCTTTTATTGTGTAGCTCATTTAGAATTTTCAGGTCAACATTACCCCAAAACAAAATTCAGTGTATTGCCTGATTTGTGTGCTAATGTTATTGTAGGACATGACTTACTTAATCAACACTCTGAACTTAGAGTTTCATTTGGAGGAACTAAACCCCTATTGACTATCAATTATCTGGCTCCAGCAAAGATAGAACCTCCACCACTTTTTGAGTTTTTAACTAAAGACATTAAACCTATAATTACTAAATCCCGAAAGCATTCTCTTGAAGACACTAGTTTCATGGAGAAAGAAATTGAGAAACTGCTAGCTGATGGAATTATTGAAGAAAGCAGGTCTCCCTGGAGAGCTCAAGCATTTGTAGTGAAGAACGAAAATCACAAAAAGCGAATGGTAATAGACTATTCTCAAACTATTAACCGATACACACATCTTGACGCATATCCCCTCCCTAGTCTTGAAGATATTGTTCTAAGGTCTCAAAAAACTCTGTATTCACCACTATTGACTTGAAAAGCGCTTACCACCAGGTACCCCTACGAGAAAAAGATCGACCTTTCACTGCATTTGAGGCATGTGGCCGTTTGTATCAATTTCGAAGGCTTGCTTTTGGTCTGACAGATGGTGTACCCACTTTTCAGCGAGTCATTGATAATGTTATTAATAATGAAAAACTTGAAAAAACGTATGCATACCTGGATGATGTGACAATATGTGGTAAGAATCAGAAGGAACATGATTTGAATCTCAAAAAATTCTTAGATGCAGTACAAAAATATAATTTTACAATCAATACAGAAAAAAGCAAATATTCACTTACTTCAATAAGCTTGCTTGGCTATAAAATTGAAAATGGGACAATTTCTCCTGACCCTGAACGTCTGAAACCATTGCTCAATCTTCCACCCCCAGATAATAGAAAGGCTCTTGAGCGAACAATTGGAATGTTTGCACACTATTCCAAATGGATATCCAATTATTCAGATAAAGCTAAACGGCTTCTTACAGCAAAGACCTTTCCTTTGACTTCTGAAGCTATAGCTGACTTCAATCAACTCAAAACTGAGATTTCTAAGGCAGTAGTTAGTACAATTGACGACTTTGAACCTTTTGTGGTTGAAACAGATGCATCTGATTTTTCAATTTCAGCTGTCCTATCACAGTGTGGACGTCCAGTAGCATTCTTTTCTCAGAAGCTGAATGATAGTGAGCGTAAACATTCATCCATTGAAAAAGAGGCTTTTGCTATTGTGTGTGCTCTTAAAAAGTGGAGACATTTCTTACTTGGAAGATTCTTCAAAATTATCACTGACCAGCGCTCTGTATCATTCATGTTTGATATGACTCATCAAAATAAAATAAAAAATGAAAAAATACAACGATGGCGATTGGAGATGTCATGCTACAATTACGAAATAATTTACAGACCAGGAAAGGACAACCAAGTAGCAGATGCACTTTCCAGAGTGTGTAATGCAACTCAAACCGATAAATTACACTCCCTACACTGTGACTTGTGTCACCCTGGAGTGACCAGAATGATTCATTGGGTAAGAACTCATAATTTACCCTATTCAGTTGAGGATGTCAGAAAAATGACTTCTTCATGTCAAACATGTAATGCCATAAAACCTCAATTTTTCAAGAAATTGAAATCTACTCTCATAAAGGCGACACATCCATTTGAAAGATTAAGCGTGGACTTCAAGGGTCCTCTTCCATCAAAAACTAAAAACAAATATTTGTTGACAATAATTGATGAGTACTCTAGGTTTCCGTTTGCATACCCTTGTCCGAATATGAATTCATCAACTGTAATTCAGTGCCTTGTGAACTTGTTTACCACATTTGGTTTACCTTCTTATGTACATACTGACAATGGAACCTCTTTCAAATCCAGAGAGCTGCAGGAATTCCTTCATAATCGAGGAGTAGCCACTTCCATGTCATCACCTTATAACGCACCAGGAAATGGCCAAATCGAACGAGAAAATGGTACAATTTGGCGCACAGTGTCTCTTACATTGAAGCATAGAAATTTGGATGTATCTGATTGGGAATCTGTGCTCCCAGATTCTCTACATTCTATTCGATCCCTATTGTGCACGGCTACTAATGAGACGCCACATGATAGGATGTTCCGACACTATAGACAATCATCTAATGGTATAGCACTTCCAACCTGGCTTGCCCCTTCAAACAAAGTCCTAATGAAAGTACCTATACGAAGAAGTAAATTCGATCCATTGGTCGAGGAGGTGGATATTCTTCAAATCAACCCACAATATGCCAAGGTACGGCTTAGTGATGGAAGAGAGACAACTGTATCATTGAAAAACCTTGCCCCTCGAGGAGAAGAGAGCATTCAAGAAGATAACGATAAAAATCAAGATGATACAAATGCAGGATCAAGCCTTAGTGATCACGCAGAGCCTGAGAACAATCAAGAAAATTATCATGAAAATCAAGATGAAACAAATACAGGATTCCCCCTCAGTGATGAAGAAGAGCCTCCTGATGGCACCCTGCGAAGATCTTATAGAGAGCGCAAAATGCCTTCTTATTTGAAAGACTATTCATTGAATTCCTAAAGACGGGAAGAAGTGATGATATTGAATCATCATATGACTAGTGTTTTCTTCTTATGTTTCTGTTATCAGATGTTGAACTATTTATTCTAATTTTGAATCTGTAATGAATTCATTACTGATCAATAAAGCCTAGAATGCAGAGGTTTTTCATTACACCCTAAGAAGTGCAATGAAAAGTTGAATACTCTGCCTTTAGTTGCAGTTTAAACCTAAACATTAAATCTCCATAGTTTTGTGATTTTTTTCCAAGTAGAATGTAATTGAATATAACAAAGTTAGGTTTGGTAAAATTATAAGGCATTTAATTCTATTGTTCAATAACGGTTAAACTCCTGTAGTTCTTTGTTCATATTTTAACCTAGAATAACCTAATATTATGTGACATATTGTTATTAAACAATATGTGAGCTCACTTACCCAACGTATTTGCAGTTTGCACCCCCACCCAGAATCTATTACTACTACTGACACCTACTTTAGTACATGGGTTTCCCATAGTTGAGTAGGTTAATTTCCAATAGAATTAAATTCCGTATTTTTTATAGACTCATTTTATTATATTCTAGATATTTTGTACTTTTTGTGTTTTAATTGCTTGTTGTATTTTTTAAAGGAAATAAATTTATTTATTTTATTTATTATAGTACCTTATATAATAAATAATATTGTAATGGTTTTGACCTAATAATTGAATTGTATGAAATTATGTGATAGGGAATTTTTTAGCCCAGGTGGTGGAGGAAAAGTTTACTTTTCTAACTGCTTCATCATTTTTCATTTTATTTTGAATTAAACTCAATTATCAATCTCCTCATTTATGTGTTATTTCTTTTCACAGAATGAAGAAGATCTTCCTTATGAGGAAGAGATTCTGCGTAACCCTTTCTCAGTGAAACATTGGCTCAGGTACATTGACCACAAAAAGGATGCTCCAAAAAATGGAGTAAATATTATCTATGAGAGAGCTCTCAAGGAACTGCCCGGAAGGTGAGTACAGTAATGCGAAACTTTACAAATATTATTTCTTCAATCTAATACCGATCTACCATATTTGTAATTTTTTAGTTTACGACTTTAAATTACTGTCGTGGTAAAGGGCCAGTTCATCTAAATATTTTTGCATCACACAGTTTATTATTGTTTAGTCTCTTCATACTCTATGTTTTGAAAGACGCGTTGAAATAAATTCATCCAAGAAATTCCAAGGCTTTTCCGAGGAGAATGGCCTATTCTCCAACATGCAGTTTGGTTTCCGAGTTGGGAGATCATCAGTGGGTGCAGTTGACCATGTGGCTGAGCGGATTGATGCAGTTTGTCTCCCTCAGTGGTGTGGACTCCCGGACACTTCCGGTAACTTTTGGTGTTCCTCAGGGATCGGTGCTGGGGCCTACACTGTACCTTGTCATGATAAATGACCTCGACGACCACGGTTCCTCTCTGATGTTCGCGGATGATGCATCTCTACTGTCATCGGGTGCTGAGCTTGAGCGGGTTTTGGAGGCATCTGCGGAGCATCTTCGATCTGCCACTTCATGGTTCCTGGCTAATCGATTCCTGCTGAATGAGGACAAGACCCAAAGGATCATCTGCAGCTTGTCACGTGAGCCGCGTGACCCTCAGAATCCAGTGAAGCTGCTGGGTTTTGTCTTGGACAGCAAACTCAGCTGGAACAGTCATATACAGCAAGTAACCAGTCGACTCTCCCGCATTTGCTTTCTGCTGCTCAAGATGAGGGGCCTGGTGACTGAGAAGTACCTGATAATGATGTATCACGCGCTCTTCCATTGCCACATTACCTATGGCTTGCTTCTGTGGGGTCATTCAGCGGGGGCTGCTGATGTGCTGAGACTGCAAAAGAGGGCTATAAGAATTATAACAGGCAGCGATCATCTTGCCCACTGCAAGCCCATCTTTGCTCGCCTTGGTGTACTGACTGTCTTCAGCCATTACATCCTCCTGTGCTTGGTGTATGTCAAGAAGATACAGCATACTCTAGCTGCCCGTAGTGACATCCACCGCCACAACACCAGGCGCAGTGAGCTGTTGGATAACCCCAGGAGACGCCTCCACCGATCACAGGCCAGTTAAAGGATTTCAGCCCTGAAATTCTACAACAAGCTGCCTAATAGTGTGAAGCAATTGGATGAGGCCGTCTTCAGGAGAACCGTCCGAAAGCTACTGTGTGCAGAGGCATACTACAGTGTGAACGAATTTATGGGTGATAATTTGAATTTTTATTGAGAGCGTGAGCACTGGATCACTGCCATCTGAACTGTTACATTTTTTTTCATGTGTTTTTACGTGTTTTGTGTTTTTGACGCCATCGATCCCACAATTGTGGGTAATGGATGAAGCTGAAGGTATTAAAGGTATTAAATAATATAGTAGCAGTAGATCAATACTAATTAACCACTGATTTTCCTCAAATCAACTTAGGTAGTGAATAAGTTTCATCAATGGATTTATCAAATTCACATTGATGAGTAGACTTTTATCTAGGTTTTTGTATTCCCATTCAATTATACCTACATCCCATCCTGGCATTCCTACTATTTCCTTCACGTTTCATCATAACTCATTCTATACTCTCTCAAGGATGGAAAAATTTCTAGTACATGGTTAACTATACTTGGAAATCCTAAAATCCCTTCATATTTTAGCACATACCATCACGAAGTCTTTTACTTTTCATTTGTTATTTGTACATTGTTTATAATTTGATTTTTGTATGTTGTTTTTATTTTGTGTATTCTTTAATAAATTTGAATTTGAAATCTCTGAATTATACATGCTTGTTTGCGCGTTTCCAATCATGTGCGTTTTAACCTGATAACTAATTGCCAATTTCTGATATATTATTTATTTAATAATACTCATTGTGGAAACTGATATCATAATGTGTGATACATATTATATATGTTAACAGCTACAAACTATGGTACAACTATTTGAAGCTTCGTAGAAGACAAGTCAAAGGCCGGACCATTCTCGATCCTGCTTATGAAGATGTGAACAATGCATTTGAAAGATCGTTGGTCTTCATGCATAAGGTGAGAATAGAATCATATTGTCCATTCACGGTGGAGTACAATTTTGTCTAAACTATATAAATACAGAATCGCTGCAAAAAACGTATTTCTAATATCTTAGTATTTCAAATGTTCACATTCGTTTATTCGGGTAGTTCAGTAATAATCAAATAGGATAGGTTTTGATGTATTCTCTTTATTTCTTATTCGTGAAAACTCTTGAAATGATTTAAAAGAAAAACATAATTGGAATATTGAGGCATTTCTCTTCCGAATTTACTTTAATAATGTCTAAATTTATAAAATAACATTGTCTAAAATAAGGTTGAATCTTCACTTTCCAGATTCAAGGTCTAAGGTCAATACGATTTCTAGTCAAAACATAGAGAAAAATTTAGAATTTGATGAGATTAGATGTTTAAGAATGGGCTGACACATTTTATTGGAAAATATTAAAGTGCAGTTGTTTCTCAATGAGTTATCTACTGTTTCATATAGTACAAAATTAAATTAATTTTATTTTAATTTGTGTGCAGATGCCTAGGATTTGGTTTGATTACTGTCAGTTTCTGAGCGACCAGTGCCGAGTGACGAGGACACGCCACCTGTTCGACAGGGCGCTGAGGGCTCTGCCCATCACCCAGCACCACCGCATATGGCCGCTCTACCTCTCATTCATCAGGAAACACGACATACCTGAGACAGCTGTCAGGGTGTTCCGCCGATATCTCAAGGTTTGTCTTCTGCTCATACTGACTTCACTCAATTGTGAAGGATTAATTTTGAAGATTCTGACAGTATATTTTTAAAGTCGAGTCATTCAATTACAGTTAAATCTTGCTAATTTGGTGTCCGCTAATCGGTTAATTAGTCCATGCGGTCCTGATCATACCTCGGCGCAGTCTAATATCCTACTATAACTGTGCCATCAAAATTTATAGTTTTATTAACAGGTAATGTGCACCGGTAAGGTGCATAATTCATTTATAAAAAAAAAACATGTGTGGAAGCAACAGATCAGTGATCGATTTTGCTTCCATGATAGAAATAAAATTAACAGTCTAAAATATGTTTAGAATATTGAAAATAACATTAGTAAAACTTAACTAAAAATACAATACCTATAATTATTAATAAGTCATGCAATCTCTGATCATTCTGATCAGTTTGGCTCTTCTCGAATTCAAGTATGTTTTTGTTTAAATAAACTAGTAAAACCGATAATCTGGCCTTGTGCTCGGTTAGGGACGGATTAGCGAGGTTCAGTAATATTTTATACTATTCCAGTATTATTTTATCAGTTATTGTCTATAACATAATCTAGGTACCTTTTTTTGTCATGAAAATTTGTTACGATTTGTCACAGAAATATATATTTACAATTTTCACCTACTAAAAAAATTAT
Organism: Nilaparvata lugens; assembly: GCF_014356525.2. Lineage (NCBI taxonomy): Eukaryota > Metazoa > Arthropoda > Insecta > Hemiptera > Delphacidae > Nilaparvata > Nilaparvata lugens. Next base: position 55,418,975 of record NC_052506.1, on the reverse strand, counting down.
ATAAAAAATCTTAATATAATAATGTTTCAGATGAGTTTTAATGAAAGGATATCCTTTAACGAGAATAGGCATTTGTCTGTTGAAACTCTTCATTATGTAGAAACAAAACATAATAAAAATCATCATAAATCAAATTGCATTTTATCTTCAAATTTATAAATTTAATGTAAATATTCTTCAGTTCACATTTTGTGAAAATTATTGAATAGTTAACTCAATTGTCATTTTATTATGATCTAGCATATATTTTTTATAAATAAATGTATGAATGATTTTATATTATTTTGTTTCAGTTGTGTCCTGAGGATACAGAAGACTACATCGAGTATCTTACATCAGTTGACAGACTGGACGAAGCAGCTGTCAAGTTGGCCTACATTGTTAACAAGGAGGACTTTGTCTCCAAGCATGGCAAATCCAATCATCAGTTATGGAATGAACTGTGTGAACTAATATCGAAAAATCCGGACAAAGTCAGGTGAGATATATGAAGGCAGTAAATGTTATTTCACCTGAGGATATGATTTTCGATAATTCTAATCTCAACTCAATTTAAGAGATAAAAAGAACACATTTATATAGCAAATCCATTGCATTTTAAAATATTATAAATCTTTATAGGGAGCAACATTTCTGCGTTAGTAAAAATATTATCAGGAATTAGACGGGAGAGCCTCTACCATTTTGTTTGATAAACTTGGAATGCAACGGTTTTATCAAAGAGTATCATTCTCTCTTATCTCTAGTTTTTCTGCAGCTCATACCAACATTATTAACTTGATATCAATGACTGTGCGTGATGAGATGAAGATGATACAAACAAGATTATTTGTAAATAAATTTTGCCGGACCAAATAGCTGAAGTCTTAGTTTTGACTCGATCGGCTTTTGTCTGTTTGTTTGTTTGTACCGCAGTTACAGTCGCAGTTTTTGTCCGATTTGGATGAAATTTGGTATGCAAGTTCTTTGAAACAAGGCGCAAAAACGTATGTGTAACGATTTTTGATAAGACCTCCGGTTTTAATATAAATTGAATTTAAATTGTGCCGCTCTAAAATGTGCTGTATTGAATGAATGGTATCGTTGAAATGCTATCGATAGAGGACAAGATTTGTCAGCGGTGAACCTTGAAACGTCTGAGCCGCTCCAAATCATACTGTATTTATTAATTGAAGAAAACTTCTCACTTGATTGCACCAATTTCTTCTTCCCTTATCAACACGATATTTCCCTGTTTCATAGATGAATAGTTTCTAGACCTACCGAACCGGCCGGAGACATCACAGCTTAGTTAGCTTTTGTTTTCGTTTTAGTATGAGATCGGAATCCGACTTGTGAGCATAAACATTCTGCATAGGCATAACAAGCCGCCATAACATTGAATCCACTTTTCATGAAAAACATTATTAGCAACCTCCTGTCATTGTCACCAACAAACCCATGTTATTTAGAATCATTTCCGTCTCACTATCGTCTGTGAGACAATTCATAGAATAAATGAATAATATGAATAACGGCAGCTGGTAGCCGACCGAGACGATTCATAGTCTAAATTGCCTACTGCATATTCCATTCTTCTGTCAGTTGACCGATTTCTTATAATTAATTGTTAGAAAATTTGTAATATTGTAAATATTTGGACGATATGAAGGTACCTCCTTGAGAGACATTTATAAGTCCGGTGTCCCTGGAAACAATGTCTTTAGCACTTTCAATGGAGAAAATAATAGATGACATGGATAAATCTTCACAATAAACTGTACTTTCTTAATGGCCCTTCTCATTAGTTTGAAAGTTGTAGGCTATTCATGAGCGAGGTTATTCATGAACTACTAGTTGACCGAACGTAGTGAGGTCTATGTTTTAACTCGGATTTTCTTTTGTCTGTCTGTATGTAACGCAATTACGGCCAAACGCGTTGATAGAATTGTATGAGATTTTGCAGAAATATTCCTTTTTCAACTGCGCGTCGATGTATACACAAGGTTTTTTGAAATTTTGCATTTTAAGGATGATATGAAAAGAAAAGGATATCCTCCATACTCCGATATCACTATATATTATATAAAATTTCATCTACTCTGAAAAGATAGGATTAATCAGACTATAGAATTATTCATAATCAATCAGCTGACCAGTGATTACACAAATGTCTGGAGAAGCCAGTCTATTTCTGTATAAGGCCTATAGTTTCAATCAAATACCTTAAAGAGGTATGCATCTTTAAGGTCTTTGGTTTCAATATTTTGTTTTGCAGTCATTGTATTATTATGCGTGCCCATCAGTATCAATATTCTCACATTTGAAAAAAGTAATTTAATAGGTGATTAAAAATAATCAAATGAACTAAATAATGCGGAAGAAATTATAATATTTTTGATTGTAAAAAAATAATTTTTATCAGATGGAAAGATTATCACGGAACTGGATGAATTATATCATAAGGAAAACAAATTCAAACGTGAACTGAGTTTGTTAACATTTAAAACAGGTGACATCAGGTACTTGTGGATGAGAATACTGCGTGAAGTCTACTGTTCACAGAACTACTAGTCTAATTGTAGTTTTCAACAACATTGAAGATTTGAACTGGATTCCTACATATCTGTGTTTGATTCCGAGTCCGGTTCAGTGATATACAGTATTCTTCGGGAGTGTCTCGATTAGACCAGGTTTCGATTATACCAGGTCCTATTCTATAATGAAGCTGAAAACCTGGTACAATCGAACTACTGGGTTAATCAAGATGGAATGCTTCGATTAACAGAGTAGTTCGATTGTACCACAGGTGGTATAAACGAAACCTGGTCTAATCGAGACACAGGACCTGGTCTAATCGAGACATTCCTGACTTATATTCCGATTAGTCGAGGTGTGCGATTACACCAGGTTGTGGAATTTTGTAAAGTCAAATGTGTAGATTGCTCGAGGTACAGTCAGTTCCTTGTAAAATGGTCCTTTTTCATGTATACCTTTTCATTACCAATGCCATTCCACTATTTAAATGTTGATTAAAATAATTGAAATTTGGTACACTTCAGAAGTGATATCTCGTGATTGTAACAGTAAGAAAAAATGTGAATTAAGTTCACTCGTTCAGCTCTTATAAGTGGATTTAACCATCAATGTTTCAAAATTGTTGTAATATGACATTGATACAAACCCTATTTTCCAGTCAACAGAAGATTATAGAGAGAAAAGTTTGGAACACAATTTTTGAACCCGCAGCTCTTTTGAGGATAGTGAGGAGGTAAACATATCAAAAGCCCTCACTCTTACCCCTGTGCTAAGGGGGTGGGGGATTTGAAAGTACCTTATTTTAGTTTTTTGCACATATCTCAAACAATATGCGTCTTTTGGAAATTATCGTCAAATACAAAATTAAAGCTTAAAAATTAGCCTACAAGTTCTATCTGTAACATTTTCCTAAATCTCTTTTAGTTTTCTAGGTATGAGCTCTCTAAGGTGTCACATTTTGAAGAAAATCCCTTCCGGCTCCGGTTTTTCAATCTTTTTGGCCTTATAACTTTTCAACTATTGATTGAGAAAATCCGTGCTAATCATGAGCTCATAGAGCATCATATTCTCTTCAACTTCATGCATTATTTCCTTATTTTAAGCATCTCCCTACGATTGTTGCAGCCGTTATAGTGTTGAGTGTGAAATCTTCAGCTCAACAACAATAGATTGATTGACAGGGAAATTTGGAGGGAACGTTTGAAACACAATATTTGACTTTGCAGCTTTTTTTGGACTAGTTAGAAGCTAAACATATCAAAAGTCCTCATCCTTACCCCTTGTGCTTGAGGGATGAGGGTGGTTTAGAAGTTTCGTTTTTTTCTGGCTTACACGCATGTATCTTGGAAACAATGTATTTCTAGACTAACTGAACAACAATGAAGCTAGATAAATTTCCTACAAGTTTTTTTCAGAAGAGTTTTGTGATATCTCCTTTAGTTTTCGAGATATTCACTTATAAAAGTGTAAAATCTCTGAAAAGAAAGTTTTTCTTCCAACGTTTTGTACATTCAGGACTTATTACTCAACAACAATGCATCGAAAAAAAGTACTGAACGTTGGGTTTTAGAGGATTCAATTCTCTTCAATTTGATGTATTATTTCAACATTTTATAATAAAATGTGGTTCCCATTCCAATTGAAAAATAATACTTTCTGTCACTTCAAAACTTTTGTCCGCCATCTTGGATTTGTCATATGGATCCAACTTCATTTCGAATCCAGCATCATTTTGAATCAAAGTTCATTTTTCAAATGGGAACGTGGTCATGCGTTACATGATTCGATACAGAATTTCAAAAGAAAATTGATGGCGAAACTCGCACATAAATCTCAAACCGTTTCGATGATCTCAACATTTAAATATACTCATAAATGATACAAACATGAAATAAACGATTACCCTACGTACATTGGATAATCAAGTGTTATTGAAAACTAATAGTTGCTTCTACTCAAAAATTTGACACTTTAAACAAAAACATTTTTCATAGAAAATTTGTCAACCTCATAGCAACTGCTCTCACAATTAGTATTATTAATTACGCGTATGTTACAGACAGACAATAAACAGGCAGACAGATAGACGTTAACGGAAGCGAGAACTTTTAAATAATTAAATATGTTGTGTATTATTCATCTGAAATAATAGAGAGCTCTCCTGTTTTTAGGGTAGAGCGTATTAGGTTTGTTCACTCCGAGTCGAGAGAATACTATTATTAGAGCGAGTGTTTACTATAGGGAGAAGACTTAATTAGGAAGAACTACAGTAACTATATTACTGTAATATAGTTACTTGCTGTAGGAAGAACGTACTAAGTTTAGTATACTCGTTTTATTCATTTGGCCCACTGGCCCATGTTTTTTTGCTGTGATTATATTAATGAAAGAAAAGGAGAAAGATATTAAGTTACTTTCTCATGTCTTGCATCATAATCTTAATTCATTTGATTCACGTTCATTCTTGGAGAAGGGTATTCAAGGCTACCATTATAGATACTATACAGATAGATTGAAAATTGAGAGAAAGGGATTAAGAGAGAGTGAATCTATACATAACTTACAGTTTTATGAACAGTAGACCTCGCGCAGTTATAAACCACAGCCTCCTCTTATACTGTCCATCAGAGTAAACCCTGTCTGTATGTCGTGTCGGCGATTTATCGTTGTGAAAACGGCTAATGGCTATTGGGGTTGGTGTGTCAAAAATGCTAACATCAAAAGCTAATCTCCTTCAAAACATACTGGCAACAGGTCAGCCCGAGTTCAGAGCAGAGAAAGGTCGAGAGACAATACTATGTTATTTTAGTTAATTGCATGCAATCATTAGTTCATTTAATAGTCCATAAAAATTGCATTCAATAGGCATGCGATTAATCGGCCACACAGCAGCTGATTTTTTACCAAGTTACATTGAGATATTAATCGCATGCGCTATTGCATGCAATTAATAATCCACTCGACAGCTGATTTATGATGAATAATTCTATAGTATGATTTTTTACGGTAATATTGGCGTTAGAAAGGAGACTCCTTTTCCTTTTGTATTATCCTTAAAATGCAAAATAAAAAAAACCCTATATATACGTTGACGCGAAATTCAAAAAGGAACATACATGTCAAATTTCATGAAAATCTATAGCTGCGTTTCGCCGTAAATGCGGAACATGAATATAAACATTTAAACAAAAATATAAACATAAAGAGAAATGCAAAACTTGAATCTTAGACCTCACTTCGCTCGGTCAATTAATACGCTAGGAGCTATTTTGTGAGTAGTAGTAGTATTTTGTGATACTATTTACTGTATCGATCGTATCGATCGAGCAGTCGTAGCGAGCAGACGTAGTTTTTTTTTAGTGAGAGTAGTTGAAATAGTGTATGCAATAGTTAAAGTGCTGAGTTCAGTGTTTTGATTGTTGTGCGCGAGTTCAGTGCCCTGCGCTGAAAAAACAGTTCAGTGCAGAATTATCATATAATCCGGCTGAGGAATGTAAGGAATGTGAGGAATGTCGACTCCCAAAAGCCGACCTTCCTCGTGCCAGAGTTCGAAAAGGAGGAGGAAACAGATGACGTCACAACTATGACATATCGAGAAGAAAACTAGAAAATGAATATTGCAAGCCAACAAGATATTAGGATTGCTACCTGGAATGCCAATGGAATAAATAATATTAATAATAATAAAAAACAAGAAATAGAAATATTTCTAAAGACACGGAATATAGATGTTTGCCTCATCTCTGAAACCCATTCAACTGAGCAGACTCACTTCAAAATCAATGGATATAATGTTTACGAAACTATTCATCCTCAAAATCAAGCAAGAGGTGGCAGTGCTGTAATAGTGAAGGAGAGTATTAAACACCATGAAGACTTCAGTATTCAAAGTGATGAAATACAGCTAACTGATGTTGGGTTAGAGTCCATCAACCAGAAAATACTTGTTGGAGCTGCATATTTTCCACCACGTCACAATTTAAAGAAATATGATTATACAAATATTCTTCTTCAGCTTGGAGATATATTCATAGTGGGTGGAGATTTTAATGCCAAGCATAAGGATTGGGGTTCAAGACTCACAACTACCAAAGGAAAAGAACTCAGAGAAGCTATCCAGGAGCTGGGCTGCGAATTCCATTCAACAGGGACACCTACTTATTGGCCAACAGATTTGAATAAAACTCCAGATCGTCTAGATTTCTTCATAACAAAGAGAATATCCAGTAATTTTATTGACATTGAAGAGAGCTTTGATCTGGATTCGGATCATTCAGCTGTAGTTCTCACACTTAGTGAACGAATAATAAAGAAAGAAGACAGACCGATGTTAGTCAACAGGACAACAGACTGGGAAGCTTTTAAAGTGGAGTTGGAGAATGAAATCAACTTGAATATTCCACTTAGAACAGCTGAGAAGTTAGATGAAGCAGCAGAAAATTTCATGTGGCAAATCCAGAAATCAGCCTGGAAAAACACCAGACAATACACCAGGAAAACAAAAGGATGCAATTACCCCCTGGAGATTCGGCAACTTGTTTTAGAAAAACGAAGGGCAAGAAGAAGATGGCAACAAACTCGTGATCCTGCTGACAAGAATATCTTGAATAATAAAACACAACAATTGAGGAGAGAGATAAGGAAACTGACTGAGGTATCCATTAATAACTACCTTCAAACTTTAACAGCTGATGCCAGTACAGATAATTCATTATGGAAAGCAACAAAAAGAATTAAGCGACCAATATTACAATCCCCTCCAATAAGAAAACCAGATGGTACTTGGGCAAGAAACAACAGAGAAAGTGCAGATATATTTGCTAATCATCTGGAAGAAATCTTTCAGCCAAACAACATTCAATCTGAAATTGATCCTGAAGAAAATATAATAGATGATTTAGATACAGAGATTGATCTAGTTTCTATAAATGAGGTTCAAGAAGAAATAAAATATAATCTGAATACCAAAAAAGCACCTGGATTTGATCTGATTACAGGTGAAATCATGAAGAAACTTCCAAGGAAAGATATTGTCATGCTAACATATTTATTCAATGTATCACTCCGATTACAGCATTTTCCTACAATTTGGAAGGTGGCAGAAGTCATTATGTTGCAAAAGCCTGGGAAATGTCCCCAAGAAGCAAAATCGTACCGCCCAATATCTCTTCTACCTGTAATTTCAAAGCTTTTTGAGAAATTGCTAATGAAGAGATTGACTCCAATCATAAGTAGCAGGAATCTGTTACCAGCCCATCAATTTGGTTTCAGGCAGAAGCACTCAACCCTGGACCAAGTACATAGAATCACCAATGTGATAGAGAATTCATTAGAGAAAAAATCGATATGCTCAGCAATCTTCCTTGATGTTGCACAGGCATTTGACAAAGTGTGGCATGAAGGACTGATCAGTAAACTTCATAAAATTCTTCCCACTCAATTTGTAAAACTTTTAAAATCATATATCACCAACAGATTATTCAGAGTAAAACAAGGTGACGACGTCACTGAATTGAAGGAAATAAGGGCTGGAGTTCCACAAGGTAGTGTTCTTGGACCAGTTCTTTATGTGCTGTACACAAGCGACCTTCCTGAATTGGATGCAGTGACAGTTGCTACTTTTGCTGATGATACTGCAATACTTGCAGAAGGGGAAACAGTACAAGAAGCAGCCACAAAACTACAGAATGCTAGCAACAAATTCAGTGACTGAACCAAAAAATGGAGAATTCGATTGAATGAGATGAAGTGTATTCATATCAACTTCACAAACAAAAATATCAATGATCCGATTCGAATAAATCTAAATGGGAATGTAGTACCACACAGCAACACAGCAAAATACCTTGGAATGACTCTTGACACCAAGTTGAAATGGAAGGAGCATATCAAGATGAAAAGGAGCGAGCTGGGACTCAAATACAGTAAAATCTATTGGCTGTTGGACCGACAATCACATCTCTCATTGGACAACAAAATATTGATTTACAAACAAATTCTTAAATCTGTCTGGACGTATGGAATTCAGCTATGAGGCTGCTCTAGAACATCTAACATCTATCAGATTCAAACATTCCAGAACAAAGTACTGCGGAACATGGTGAATGGGCCCTGGTACATAAGGAACAGCGATTTGCACCGAGATCTGCACATCCCCTATGTGACCAGTGAAATAAGACGATTGGCAGCCCATCATGAGTCACGTCTTCATCAACACGACAACACCGAAGTCATCCAACTACTAGACAGCACTGAACTCACAAGGAGGTTGAAGAGAACAAAGCCCTTCGAGTTGGTGTAGTGCTAGTGAAGTGAAAAAAGTATAAATTGAATAAATGTGTAGCGAAAGAATTTAAAGTAGAGAAATTATAGAACTGTAGGATTCACTGGAAGACTTTAGCAATAAAAATTAATATGTTAGGATAAGAAATAAGAGAACAAAATTAATGGTTAGTCCTAGTGACTAGTTTTAATAGAAATAAAAAAAGTGTATAATATCAGTGAAAGATGTGTCTACTGATAGTCAAGGATCTTACTGAAATTATCATTTTTCGACGTGCTTATTTATAGTTTTTTGCACATTATAAAATAATTTGTTACTTCGTGGTATATCTGTGATTTTTATGGACTTTGAGTTAAAGTATCAACGAATTCTCAAACTAATCATAATCAATGAATTAGTATTATAAATGCTAATACAGACTAAAAAAATGTGTGATAAGTTCAACTCGGAGCTCCATTCAACAAGATCCATCAATATCGAAATGAAGACTGACCATTGTTTTTTCGAGAGGAAAGATAGGAATTGCTATTTCATAGTATTAAGGAGGCTGACCGTAAGTGTGTCAATATTTATGACCTACCATGTCCAAGGATTTCGATCACTACAGCTCCAAAAATCCTTTAATTGCTTGAAAGTGAAAATCTTACCGGAAGATCAAGATTAAAGCACAGTCAACATAATTTATTATTTGGGTGGTGTATTGTAATAGGCCAATGATTATTTTCTAGTTTTACTCTTTAAGTAACAATTTAATATTTTTCCGTTGTTAATTTTTCTAATTTATTTTATAAAAAATAATTATTTAAAAACGTAATTTCCACCAAACCATTTTTTACCTGTTTACAAATCTCATGCATTCCTAATGTCCGAGTATGAATTATTGTTTTGACGGAGAAAATGGTGGATCTCAGCTTCAAATTTAATAATACTAAATATTATGATGATGACTGACTTGAAGACCCCTAGTTTTTTTCTTGAATAATAGATATGGGTTGATTAAGTTTTCAGCTGTAATGTAAATAAACACCATTGCTATTTATAGAGGAGATCAGTGGAGTCGCCCTATCCTATTCAACACAGTCATATGAGACACCATAAACTATAGAAAGTTTTGAAATAAACAAAGTCTCTATGTTTTTATCATCCTGGACTAGTGACCCCCTTGGTTGGAGAACTCGATCAAAAACTGTTGTGTTGTAACAAAGTTAGAAGACAAAACTGTCTACTAACGTTGGTATTGTAATCTTTGAAACCCGCAACTTTTAATTATACAGAGTTAATGAAAATCAAGGAAACAGTTAAATATTTTTCCATCAAGGATAATTTGACAGTAGGTTTCATTGGGAATCCTATGTGAAATGAAAAGTTACTCTTCAAAAATTACTCTGTCGCTTTAACATCTTTGACCCTCATATGAATCCAAATTGATATATTGGAATGAGAAGGTGGTCATGTGATACATGATTTCTATACATATGAGTTCCAAGAGAAAATAAAATTTATTCAATGTTGACATTTAATTTCGAAAACCGCATATTGATATCTCTACCCGTATGAGTTTGTTGAAGTAAAAATTGTAAAGTTGTAAATTATGTTGCATATTAACCAGCTGAAATCATGCGTTTGTGCACAACTAACGGTCTGTGTGATAGTTCCCAGATAGCCGCCTCAGCTTATGTTATGATTGAATGAATGGAAAAACTGTAGTAATTTCATGCAATGAATTTTTCAGCTGACTAAATCACAACCATTTTTTTCTCAAGCACTTTCAATGTTATTTTTATATCCTGAAAAAGGACGAAGGAGTGGGTCAATTTTGTTGTCCAATGAACTTGACCTGTGAAGAGGTTCAAGCAATACGTGTTCGAAATTCGAAGCTGATTCTTTCTAAGATATTGAATAACATACAAACAGACGGACAACGATTTTGGACTTCAGTAAGTCAAAAGTAAGAACTCGCTAACGCTCGTTCAATCATACTTTCAACATATGGTATTAACAACACAATGCCTCTAATAAGTTTTTTTGGATCATTGGTAGAGGCAAAAGATTTCAAAATCCTTTTTTAATGCTCACCTATAGTATGAAGAATATTTGTGCAAAATTTCAAGTTTGTAGGCCTAATAGTAGTTTGGCTGTATTCCGAATAATGGTACTTAGCCTTTTATATAATAGAAGATTGATACAAGATAACAGTGAAATCAAAGAGCAAGGAAACAATTTTGTACTTTTATTTATTTGTCACTCTCCTTTCCAAGCCAGTACAAAGAAAACTATCCATCTTGGAGAAAAAAGTCTCAGATACAAAATGAAGATTAGATCTTTATCTAACTTCTTCGCTATCAAAACTTTCCTACCCTAAAAATAAAAAAAATTCTCGATTAGGTATTGGTGTCTCATCTCAGAATGTGTTTGAAGCATCGTCTGATAAAGTTCCTCATAAAAACTGAATAAAAGACTAAATACATGTTTTTTTATTGTTCGAATCACAAAATATCATTTGTTAAGTGAACCAATTTTCAAAACTTTTCATGAATATTCAGATTTAGAAAAGTCATTGACAATAAAGATATACGGTTCAGCCGGGCGTGTTCTATTTTTATGGTAGCTACCGACTATACTTTATATATATCACAGCTCGTGCTTCTGCCATTACAGTATATATGACACCTGGTACAATCGAACTACTGGTCTAATCGAAACATTCCGTCTCGTTTAGCCCACGTCTCGATTATACCAGGTCCTGTGTCTCGATTAGACAAGGTATCGTTTAGATGACCTGGTATAATCGAACTACTGGGTTAATAGAGACAGAATGCTTCGATTAAACCAGTAGTTCGATTATACCAGGTCCTGGGGCCTGTTTCATAAAACCCTTGTAATATAGGGCCTGTATTACAGGACTTATAAATTGAAATTTACAATCCTGTAAAATTATGTTTCATAAAAATAATTCTACACTTGTAAAATCACCTGTAATATTCGCCTGTATTACAGTTCCTTTATTTTGAATTAATGTTTTCATTGACCAGCGAGCCTAATATAATATTTGAACAAAAACTTTATCCACATTATCAAATTTCTGACGATGGACATGGATGACGATGGAATTTCATGCTGGAAAATAACTTCATTAATGATAAATAGTTGAGAAATTATAATAACTACTTAACTTTACTTAACTTACATAACTTATTATAACAGTTATGTGAGTAGTAATGTTTCAAAAAAGTTAATTATCAAATGTTAATAATTAAATTAACGACATTAATTAAATTTGTTTAGTAAAAAACATAAAACATTATGGACGTACATTTTCTGAATATTTTCAATAACGCTTTATTGAGCGTTAACGCTTTAACGCTTAATCAAAACCGTTCATAATATTGATATGTTTCCTGCATCATATTTGTAAGAAATTCTGTCCTGGAAAATTATTGGCCTACGAATAATAACATATTCATCTTTACCAGAACTAGAACTACTACCTTCATCCATTTCAACACGTTGCCTTTTCAACAAAATGTCGCTTTTCAAGATTCTACCTACACTTGTAAAAGTTTTAGGATAGTCTAAACAATGATAAAATATTCAACATCTTACAGGTCCAGTAATACAGGAAGTTTATTTTTATAAAACACAACTATGATAAAGTCCTGTATTATTTACTTGTAATACAGGCAAATGTCTTGTAAATTGTTTTACAGGGAAAATTGTTTATGAAACACAAACTTCTAAATTTTACCTGTAATACAGGAACTTTTCCTGTATTACAGGACTTGTAACTTTTATGAAACAGGCCCCTGGGATAATCGAACACCTGGGCTAATCGAAATACACCCTATTCTTTCTATGAGTTCCAACTTCTAATGGAACTATTCCGACTCAGCCGTAGCCGTCCAATGGGGATAGGATTGATTGATTTGATTGATTGAGTACTTTATTTATGTAGAATACAATATATACTGGCTTATACACTTATATACAATAGCTTACAATACAGCAAAATTATAGATGAATTTACATAATATAGACTAAGAAAATAATTATTGAACTGTATATGATATGAAAAGTAATTTGTAATATAATAACTATAGATAATTATATTGTTATGCATCTACATAAATTGGCGGAGCTTTGGACATATCAATGTCCATTCTTCGGAAAGAATATTAAAAATATCCTCCCCACTAACTCTCTACCAAAACGTTAATTTAATTAATTAAACTAAGGATTTATTTATTAATGGAAATTTTGTGAAAGTTTTAATTAATATAAATATTTAAGAGAAAAAAAAACAGAAAATTGATAGAGTAAAATAATTATATAGGTAGATAAGATCAAATTATTGATTAATAAGTAGTAGTAAGAAGTAGGCTGAAAGTAGATCAGGGTAATCAACTTTCAGTAATATACAGCAGTATGCAGTGGATAATTAAAAAAAACATGAGTTTATATAATATATATATATATATACAATTCATTCTAAAACAGGTTTAAAGGTTTGTATTTGTTGGATGGGTGGGGGTTGGTTGTCATGTGATCGTTCTAGGGCCGGACAGTTTCAGTCATTTGTTCCAAAAGATGTTTTTTTTTTAGGAATGGGAATGGGAAGAATATTATCACTGAACTGGACACGGACTCAGATACTAATAAGTGGGAATTCATCTTAACACAGTGAAATCAGTTGATTTTACATTATTTTTATTCCAATCTCTCTGTTTTTATTAATAACTAGCATCTAACCCGAGCTCCGCAAGCTTTTATTTAAAAACTTGACAAACCGAAAACTGACCCACTAAAATCTTGAAAAATTTTAAATAGGCCTATAGCTTAACCATCCTCAGTAAATTAAGAATCTTTATGCAAAATTTCAAGTTGATCAGTTGAGTAGTTCAGACGTGATTGCGTCATTCGTGAATTTCCTATCCCGTACGTGTATAAGCCAATTCTTTCCTTTTATAGACTATCATAAAAAAATGTTTTAATTCTTAATCACTTGTATAATTTTTAGTTTTCATTGAAATATGTATTAATATTTGATTTTGAGCTGCAAATACTCAAGTTTAAACAAACAAACACATTTCTACTCTCCCTGTTTAAATCAATGTACTTGATATTTTTGTGTAGGTCATTAAACGTGGATGCCATCATCAGAGGAGGTCTGCGGAGGTACACTGATCAACTGGGTCATCTGTGGAACTCGCTGGCCGACTACTACATAAGGAGTGGACTCTTCGAAAGAGTATGTTTCAAAGCAATTTATATTAGCTTTCAACTTCAATTACGTACTATTTTTTCAAAATAATATATTAAAGTAGCCAGTGTAAGGGTACTATTCGAATTAATACCATATGATCGAAATATGATGTTTATTGTTTTTGAAGGGACGGATTCAAGGATCCAAAGGTTCAAAGAACCCCACACGTCAACCGAAGCTTATTGTGTTCCCGAGTAGTATGTTAGTTAGGCAAACTAATACCTATGTCCTTTACAAGAACCAGGAGTTTTCCCCTATATAAATATTCTAACATTCCATTCATCACCTGTTTGCAAACCAGTGTGATACGCTTGGCAGTCTCTTCAGACTGATTAGTCCTCGTGACCTACGTGAGTTCCACTCCTGGCCTTCTTTGTAGGTCCTTCCGCTGAGGAAGGGGTGACCAAGTTGCCTCTAGGGCGCCCGGCCACCCCTGACTCAGCCTCTTGACCCACATTTGTGCCTAGAGTTTCACTCAACTCTGGTCTCTTAGGTTTTTTATTTTTGGGTCAAAGGCCTCACCTCTCCCAAGAAGTTTTGCTTAATGGCCGCCCTTCTTTGAGCAGTGGTGAGATTTTGTCTCTCCACCCACAACTCGTGACCTACGTGAGTTCCACTCCTGGCCTTTTTGTAGGTCGTTCCGCTAAGAGAGGGGACGTCAAACTGCCTCTAGGGCGCCCGGTCACCCTCGACTCAGCCTCTTGACCCAAATTTGTGCCTGGAGTTTCACCCATCTCTGGTCTTTTGGGTTTTTCTTTTTACCCCTCCGAAACTGCCCTGATGGGGCAGATCCCGTGGGTTTGAAGGCAAGGCAACTTCTGGAGTTGCCTTCAGGTCCATTTTAGTCGCCTCCTACGACAAGCATGGATACTGTGGGTGAATTCTGGTTTTCTACACATTTCTGAGTACGTTGATCGACTCAAAACTCCCCCAACCCACAGGGGGCATTCGAAATATGATACTTGTCAGTCACCCTTTGAAAGAATTTTCTTCATTGTGACTGGTAAAAAGTAATTTCAATTTGGTTAATTGGCCTAGATGGTCATTAATAACACTAATTACTCTTGATCTGTAACTAATATTGTAGAACAAAAATTTGTCCTATGTTTATTTTTTAAAATGACGGATAATGTTCATATTGTGCGTGGATAATGAAATAAGTGGGTGATTGATGAGATGATCAAAAGTCTACCGGTGGGATCCGAACCCACGACCCACTTGACCAATTTAAACGTAAAATTTAATGTACTGTGCTTATTAGTCGTTTTTGAACATCAATGCCAAAATTATTATTATAAAATTAAATTCTATTGAATCAATATTTAAGAGGAAACGAAATCCTACTCTTTTTATGGAAATATATTTGTATATTTAAAAAACAATGTTTTCCTTCTGCAACATTCGTATAATATGATCACAGTAATTTAAAAACATTTTTTTGAAAACATTTCAACTATTTTGAATTTTTGTTTTCAGGCTCGTGACATCTACGAGGAAGCAATTCAAACGGTGACTACTGTACGAGACTTCACGCAGGTCTTTGATGCGTACGCGCAATTCGAAGAACTAAGTTTGAGCAAAAGAATGGAAGAAGCAGCCAAAGCATCAAACAGTACTGAAGAAGGTTGTTATTCAAATATAATTTTCCAAAAAGTTTATTTTATTGTCTTGGAGAAAAAAAAGGACAATTTTATTTTCATACCTGTTAAAATTTGAATTATTATTCTCATCTCATCAGACTAAAATTTCTTGTTGAAAGATTTGCTCTAGTGATTACAAAACTTCGAACTGTCAATCGATCAAATGTTTTTAAGAATTGGAGAATTTCTCAACGATTAAAAAAAAAAAAAAATTGTGAGCAGTTTTGTTAGAATTGAAGGGTTGTATTATAAAAATCATTTATAAATACTAGTTGTATTTAAACATTATTTTTAGCCAACTCTGCTTGAGAATCCAATTATGTCCTTTAGAATCGTGATTGTTTTCTGTTGTTTGGTTCTAAATAAAGCGTGACTGACTAGGAACGTTCTTAAAATTGCTAAACCTTCAAAATAATTTCATTTTTTGCCATTTTCAAGTGCTTTTCTAGTTCTTTTTTATTTCTTATTCTTTCAAATTTACCTGATATGTACAAGGCCATGGAGTATTTAAATTTAGTTGTAGAATATTAATTTCACAATTATTAAAATTACTTATAGTTTTGTTGTTTGAGTGCTTAAAGAATTTCTAAAAGATATAAATTGTCTTGCATCTGGTAGCTTACACGTGGCTCAGAGTTCTTTTGTTTTTCATTATTCCCATTATTGATTGGAATCAGATCAAAATCCATAATACCTTAACTTCAATGTTGATCTGTAAATGCATTTTTCAGACGAAGTCGATTTAGAACTGCGACTGGCTAGATTTGAAAATCTAATAGAAAGAAGACTCCTACTATTGAATTCAGTGCTGTTGAGGCAGAATCCTCATAACGTCCACGAATGGCTCAAACGAGTCAAATTGTATGAGGGAAAACCTCATGAGGTGAGCAATTTCGATTATTAATTCTTTTTTTACAAATTTCACCACTCTTCTCTAGCACCCATTCGATATTTTTGAGTCGGCTGATGAACTGCCTGCCTTTAAATTAAGATGCAATTGGCTCAGTTGTTGCTTAGAAGCTATCGCTGGGTTTTCGTTTGTGCGTAAATGCCGTCATCGACCACGACAGGGTGAGGATCTCACATTGGGTAGATTTCAATTTGTCTAAATAACCTAAAAGATTATGTTTTTATGGGGTAGGTTGAGTTTATACTTTTAACTGGCAATATGTTGAAATTATTAGAAATGTTTGATTCTTGAATAATAAAAACAAATAATGAAAAGTTATAAATGTCAGCCAGGTCACTCGATATTATTATTATTATCAGCTGTTTTAGCACACTTGAAATTTGTATAATATGAATGTCAGAATGCTTGTCGTCGGTCGACTGCGGAAATTTACGCACAAACGAAAATGCACCTTCAAGATTCATGCGTCTTCTAATCCCGTTGGAGTTGTCAGCTGTTCGTTTAAACCCCATATGAAATACATTATGATAAATGCCACCATATTTACAAGTAAACGTGGTTTAGCGTTAAACGTAGTGTTATCATATTGCTCTAAGTGAGCAGCCTACTCCCTTATATGTGTGTATATCCCCATTCATGAGTTGAAAAATCGTTTGGCGGTGGTTCGAAACAATTGCTGTAGGTCCACTACGTTATCCTTGTCATTACCCTTCCCAATATCCTTCCTATTACCCACACACAAGTTTCATAGCTTATGTGGGCATCACTAACAAAACAAAAAAATTGAGTTTCACGGATCAACCTGTGCGGTATTCGGGGAAAATCAACCAATCTACTTTATCCATGTAGAACAGGAGTTGAGTGGGATAGCATTTAAACAATTTAACGTTCCACTGAAAAATTTTAGTTGCAAAATGAGGAAGCGAGAGGAAACTGTGTAAAAAATAACAATGAAATTAACTATTTTTATTATTGAGTGGAAAGACTAGATGTTGTTCAACCATAGATTTATTAAAAAGTTTATCTGAGATTGATAATTGTGTAACAACCAAAACCGTTATTTCGTTTTTTTTTTATAAATCTGTGGTTTGAAAACATCTAGTCTTTTTATTGAGTACCGTATGGATAAGAACCACAATAACATCACCTCCACAACTAATTCAATTATTAACTATTTAATTTGTTTCCATGAATAAAAAAGATGCAATGTAACATTTAAATAGAATAGTATGCAAACGCAAGTAGAATTACTCGTTTTAGGATCCCATTACAAAGTATTCTGTTGTAGGACTACCTATTAGCAAGCTCTATACTCTATAGCGACCAATTACTAACACTACATATTTAGATTGTTTTTACTCTTCAATAATGTAGATTGATCTTATGTCGGAGAAAAAACCTATTAAAAATTACTGGTTTCATTCAATCTGTGATGGAACAATCGTAATTTTTATTTTCTATTTATTTTATTAAATATTGAACATTTTTCTTCAAACTCAACTCAACCTCAATGTAACCCTTGACTGATGCATTTTCGCAGATAATCAACACGTACGTGGAGGCGGTGCAGACGGTGGAGCCGAAGCTGGCTGTGGGCAAGCTGCACACACTGTGGATCGCATTCGCCAAGTTCTACGAGGACAACGGCCAGATCGAGGATGCGCGAGTCGTCATGGAGAAGGCCACTCAAGTGCCCTACACCAAGGTCGACGACCTCGCCTCGGTCTGGTGCGAGTGGGCCGAGATGGAGATCAGACACGAGTAACTATCAACAATTGTTTCTGAATCATTTACAACCCGAGTAAAATAAGTTGAGACGAGCATCCAGCCGACAAGATATAAGCGTTGCTATATTGTGTGGAATTGTGGCATCTCAAGCTGTGTACAGACTTACGCGCTACGTTACTAACGCTCGTTCCACGAACAAGGATTCGCTAAGTATGGTGATCGCGAGCATCCATTGTTCCATTGTTATCGGCGGGAGCTTGTCCAGTTCTTTGGAAACGTGCGACCTGCGATCGTAATATGATCGCAACGCTACTGCTAACGTTCCGTTTGTGTGTCGCGCAGCGCGTACGTCTGTACGCACCTTTATAATAGCTCTTTTTACACTTACTGATTGCCTAGAATGTCCTCCAATTGGCTAGTTCTCTCTAACAGCTGATTCTCAGTCAATCGGAGGATAAATCTGTTAGCCGATAAATGTCGGCCGACAATCGGTAAGTGTGAGAATGGCAAATTTATTATTCAACCATGTATGTAAAATTCCATCCCCGATATTCTGGTGTTAATAGTAGTTCACACACACACACACCACACACACACACACACACACACACACCACACACCACACACACACCACACACACACACACACACACACACACACAACACACACACACACACACACACACCACACACACACACCCACACACCACACACACACCACACACACACACACACACACACACACACACACACCACACAACACACACACCACACACCACACACACACACAACACACACACACACACACACACACCACACACACCACACACACACACACACACAACACACACACACACACACACACACACCACACACACCACACACACACAACACACACACACACACACACACACAACACACACACACACACCACACCACACACACACACACACACACACACCACACACACACACACCATATCCATTTTTGTATTCCACAACCATTTTACATGTAAATTATAACTTGCAAGTGCAACACAAATTCTGGATAAAATTACGTTTAAAACTCTCGATGACAGAGCGATGTTGTCCTGCCAGTTGCAGCGATCCTGTCAACAACAAGATACCTGTTTGGCCGATAATCGATGTATGCCATCTTATGTGTATGTGGAAGATGTTTTATTTCATATTTTGTAATTTCGGATCCACGAAATCGGCCCTATATAGTGGCGGTGAAAAATCGGTCTGATAGAGTTTAGAATTGAAGGACTGGAACCTTTTGAAGGAAGTAACTTTAAACTTTTTTGTGTTTTTTTTTAAATATCACTTCTCTTGGAATCATGGAATGTACTAATCAATAATTTATTTATTCATAACAAATGAACATGGAAAAAAGTCCGATTTCTTCAGTTTCCTGTAATTTTAATACTTTTTCGTATTCTTAATCCAAGTAAGTTTTTTTAATTAACAAAGCATGTTGAATGGACCTATGTTGAATAAGAAATTTTCAACGTGCTAGAAACTTGTGTGAAATGTCACTCCCTTTACAAAGTTTTGATACTACAGGCAGTTCTAACTATTTTATAACTTAGTTCTATTCTGTAATTACAATGTTTCTTTTGTACTTCACTATTTATTTTTTTAATACAAGCTCACAATCAGACTTTAGTTTTGTGAGCATCACACGTTCTTTTGTAATATTACTTTCTTTGTTAATATTGTGTAATTTTATTTATGAATTTGTACAAAGAACAAATAAATTGTATTTGAAATTTTAATTTGAATTCAGGAATTGTACAAGCTTTCTACCCTATAAACTTCTATCCTTTTCCTTTTAATGCACAATTTTTGAGGTAGAAATCGAATGTTTATTAATGGCTGACTAACATTTTTACAGGAACTACGATGGCTCGCTGAAAATCCTACAGCGGGCTTCAGTGATGCCGTCGAGGAAAGTGGCCTATCATGACGAAACCGAAACAGTTCAGATGAGAGTTTACAAGTCACTCAAACTGTGGTCCATGTATGCTGATCTCGAAGAAAGCTTTGGCACCTTCAAGGTATTTATAGCTTTAATGCAATCTATACTGAAAATCACATTCGTTCATGCACATCATCTTAAATGACATAATAGATTAGAAGAATAGAATATTGACTCACAAAGGCACTACATAATCAAGCATAGCTCGGTAGTATGTGAAATGTCATATTCGTTTTATAGAGTTAAGATGAGTTATACAGTATAAGTCTTTATATGATAGCCAATCTATAGTACGGTTTTTAATAGTAAAACATTTGGAGTATTAGCTTGAAGCTTGTAGCATAAATTGTCTATTAAACAGAATAAAATATCAAGATTGTAATGTAAAGTACATCACAGATTGAATTAGCTGTTTATAGTGTGATTATTTTAAAGTCAGTGGATTTCACAGGAGAGCATTGTTTCTACTTTTCCAGATGGATGACAATGAGGGCTAGCAATGCTAAATATAGTGCAACTTTGAATCTATTCTATTTTTAAAATACTGGTGACCTACACTAATTTTAATTCAATTTTTGTAACTTAATTTTTTGATTGCAACCGAAAATTTGACACATTCATGCCCAGTTTCTCAGTCGTTCCATAAACTGTTTATCCATTCAATAACTTTATTGAATCGATAAAAATGAGAAATCCGTTTCTAGAACGCTCCATAAACTTATTGAATCCATAAATCTCTTGATAAACTATAGTGCCAAAATCTAGCTATAGAATATTCATGAAATGTATAAATGTGCCAAATTTTCGGAATGGAACGGAATGGATTAAATTTTTGGTTGCATTCGAAAAATTAAGTTGCAAAAATTAACTGTAGGTCACAAGTATTTTGTTAATAACTGTGGTGTAAACGCAGCTTTAGTAACGCTCTTGTTATCTTATTGCCTACTATTTTTCTTTTCACAGTCCTGCAAATCCGTTTATGACAGAATAATCGATTTGAAGATAGCGACGCCTCAAATTATAATAAATTATGGACTATTTCTAGAAGAACATAAATACTTTGAAGAAGCATTCAGGGTGAGTATTTTAATTCTATATTGACTATTGAAGTAGATTAAATACAATATTCTATTTTTAAAATAATCTGTATAGAACAGGGGCGGCTCTTTTGGGACTCCAGGTACAGCCGGGCGTACCAAATGTTCTTAGAAAATAGTAATAAAATTGCTTCATTAAGGTATCTGATGAATAGGAAAATATGAGCTGTTATTTTCGATTCCAAGATGGATTTTATCTGTTAATTGAGTGTGAATATAGTGTAGAACCAATATTTGATAAAAAAAATTGTTTATTAGCATCAATATAAATGCTTGCAGTGTTGAGTTATTTTGAAAGTTGACTACGCATAGTATAATATGCCAGGTACAGCTCAATTCCAAAATCGACTTGCAGGCAGCACCTACTGCTCGGTTGCCATGACAACGGCTTTCACGCTACGTAGCTTCAGTGCGACTAGAAATGATGAGTCACAGGCAAGGTACTGCCCGAGGGGATACTTGAAGAGGGGATCTTGGCTGCCCTGGGTCTAAGCATGTGTTGAGCTAGTAGAGTGGTTAAAACTAGCGAGCTCCCCAAGACCCATACGGTACTCTTTTTTTTCTCTGCTTCTACAGTCCCCACTCCATGCTTGCGTCCACGCTTCACTTCTTAGTTGAGGTTATGTTACGATTGTTTTGAAAACGCGCGTGAATCCTTTTACGGTTTGGAAGTGATACGGTAAATAATTATTGTGATTTAAAGTGAGTTAGTAGTAAATATGCTTTAATGATCAACGTAATCATGGAACCTAAACATGACTTAGTGCTATCACTGATAGAAACTCCTTTCTGCAAGTGGAAAGAAGAGGACAAGAAAGATTTGTTAGCCTCCAAAAGACCACAACCAATTCTTGTGGCACAAAAATCGGCTGATGAAAGTGGTTCTCACCGAAGAAATTTTCAATTAATTTGGTATAAGTGTAACTCGTGGTTATGTGGGAGCTCATACCTAAATAAACTTTTTTGTTGGGACTGTCTGCTTGTTGGAGTGAAGCAAGGAACATGGCATTTTCGGGCTTCGATAATTTAACAAGTGCTAAGCGATCATTCCAGAAGCATGAAGGTTCTACAGAACATATCAAGAATGCTATTGGTTTGAAAAATCTTAGAAAAAATATGAACACTATTTCGAATGCATTGAATGAAAATTATCGTCTATTCATTTCTAGATTCAATGAAAATGTTAGACTGAACAGGATAGTGATGAAGTTACCGATTGATGTTGTTCTTTTTCTATCAAAACAGGAACTAGCATTTTGAGACCACGACGAATCAAGTGAGTCCATAAATAAAGGCAATTTCAAAGAACTTTTAAATTTATCACTCCAAACAAGTCCATTTGAAACAAGACAACATTATGAGAAAATAAAAAATGTATTCAGTGGTGATTCAAAGATCATCCAAAATGAACTGTTATCCATTATTTCTGATCATCTACGAGATACTGTTGAAAATGAAATCATGAAGTGTGATTTTTTTTCTGTTCAAGTGGATGACACCACAGACATCACATAAACATCGCAGTGTTCCGTTATACTGAGATTTGTATCAAAAAAAGGTAAAGTGACTGAGAGATTTTTAGGATTTTTTATGTTAGTTCAGACAGAACAGCTAATGCTTTATTTACACTACTGGACTCTACAATAAGGAAGTTTTCATACCCACAAAAACTAATAGCACAATGCTATGATGGTGCAAGTGTTATGTCTGGACATTTACGTGGACTTCAGGCGGAAGTTAAGGAATCTGCACCTCATGCAATTTTTATACACTGCCTTGCACATAGGTTGAATCTAGTTTTAAAACAGAGTATCAGCTGCGTCAAAGAATGTAGAGTATTTTTTTCCACAATATGTTCTGTGCCATCATTTTTTCATATGTCAGCTAAAAGAACGTACATTGCTGACTCAGTCATCATGAAACGCATACCATCGGGTATTGACACAAGATGGACATCACATGGCAAAGTGTTAAAAGTTGTTGTCGAAAACTGGGATGGGTTCAAAGAAATCTTCCAAAACATTATAGATGACCCAACATGTGACATTTTAGCTATTCAGCAGGCAAGGAGGCTATTGAAAGACTCCAATTCTTTCATTTTCACATTCCTGTCACACGTTTTCAATGACATTTTTCATGTCTGTGATATTTTATTCAAAGTGTTACAGAAAAAGAACTTGGACATTAATTTTTGTGCGAAACAAGTGGATTCAACAAAGAAAATCATGAGTGAAAAAAGAAATGAAACCAGCTTTGAATGTTACTTCGAGCTAGCTGAAAAAAAATCAGAAGTGAATCTGAAGAGAGGTGTGAGCTCAAAAGAAGAGTACAAACAGAAGTTGAAATTTCTATATTTTGAAATAATGAATAATATATCAATGGAAATCAATACTCGATACCAAGACATTGACAAAATCAACTTTCTTTGTCTGGCTGATGCATCCAACTTCCAGAAGTTTGCTCAGGATTTCCCTCAGCAAGCTCTGGATAATCTGAAAAATACATATGGATCATTTTTCGATACCAACAGGCTGAAAAATGAACTTTTGTTCATCTATTCTGATGAAAACTATAGAGAAATCAGCCTAGAAAAATTGACACAGACATTTATTGAGAATGACACAAGAGAGGTTTTCAAAGAGGCATATAAACTTTTCTCACTAATTTTGACGATCCCATCAACCAGTTGTTCAGTGGAGCGATCATTCTCTTGCATGAAGAGAGTAAAAACCTATTTACGGAATTCCACACACCAAGACCGTCTAAATGATCTAGCAGTCATTTCAATAGAGAAAGAACTTCTAAAAGAGCTTATGGACACCACACCATTCCATGAGGACATTATTGATAAGTTTGCTGCCATCAAGTACAGGAAACTGAATTTGGTCTACAAGAAATAACATAGATGGTGAGTTTTGATGACATTATATTTGGGCTGTACTAAGCATTTTACCCTGGAGCCGCCACTGGTGTAGAATAATATTAAATCTTTCACCTACTATTTATAATATTACCATTATATATTATTTCATATAATTTTTTATTCTATATTTTCAAATAATTAGTTTTAAAATGCAGGAATTCAAATAAAATAGATTTCCAGCTAAAAATCTGTTTGAATTCGATTATTTAGCTCAAATGGGATGCCTTACAATGGCCTGTTCAGATAGAGATAAGAGAGAAACTTCTAAGAGTAGTATTGAGCTATTCAACTCTCAATCAATTTGATTGATTCTAGAAACCTTTCAGTAATCGAGCTTATAAATTTAGGAAGTACAGTCTAACTGTTCTGTATTATTCTATATTATCGCTTTTCTCATTTCCACTATGATTTTGATTTATTTTCTAGGCATATGAAAAAGGAATCGCTTTGTTCAAGTGGCCGAATGTCTACGATGTTTGGAATACTTACCTAACAAAGTTTTTAGATCGATATGGAGGTACCAAACTGGAGAGGTCCAGAGATTTATTTGAACAGTGTCTTGAAAATTGTCCACCGAAATTCGCTAAAGGTAAATCAACTTTTTAATTTTCCCTCTTTGTAATATACCGGCTGATTCAAAAAGGACAAATTTACAACTTACATTCATATAAATCTTATTAAACAAGGTACGCAGCTGGTTTTGGTGTTGATTTAAAGGAAAACACTTCAAGTTTTTTTACCTTAAAAGATTCTCTATGTGACTTCCGTTTGTTATCCTGCAGACATCCCATCGATAGACGATTTCTTCCCAGACTCGCACTAGCATTTCAGGTCCAAAACTTGCTCAACAGCAGCGCAAATCCTTGCTCTAAGTTCAGGTAGAGTGGCTAGCAAAGGAGGTACGTACATATTCAGTGCTTTGAAAATTGGAAATGTATGTGACTTCCTATTAACTCCCTGTATAATTCTTATTACAGACTTCTGTAGCACTACAAGACTTTTATAATGAGAAACAAAAGTGGATGACCAACAGGAAATTCCGTATACAAGCTTAGAATGGAAAAATGCATAGTACATAATCCTTAGAAAATGTTTAGGGAAAAACTGCTTCAAGTGATAAAATCGTCTTATCAAGAACATTAAATACATCTTTATTTTCTTTATGTGGGAATCCCAAGTTAATTTATAATCAAGAATCAAACCTAAGTATTTTATTGTATCAGATTGATCTATCTCATCACAGCTACATGACACACTATTACAACCAACTTTATGATATTTTAGAGAAACTGGAAAACTGAAAGGAGCTGATAAGGAGAAATTTAGTTTTAGATGCATTTAGTGCTAATTTATTATATTGGAACCAACAACACAAGTCATTAAGATCCAGCTGCATCATTTCTTGCAATTTTATCTCACTGTCAGAAGAATATGCTAACGCAGTATCATCTGCAAAAGAAGTTAAAGAGCCTTGAAAGTTATGGGAAAAGAGATCATTTAAGTAAATCAGGAAAAGGATCGGACCCAATACCGATCCCTGAGGTACACCACAAGTGATCAAAGCCAATTCACTACTAAATTCACCAATGAACACATATTGTCTACGATTATACAGGTATGACTCGATCCATCTAAAGGCCACCCCCCGGATACCAGATTCATGCAATTTGCGTAAAAGAATGCAATGATCTACCTTATCAAAGGATTTTTTTATGTCGAGGAATAGACCCGAAGTTCTACTCTTATACGGTTTGTTAATCCAATTATAGATTCCAGACATGAAATTTTGTAAAGCATGCTCAGTGTTCAGACCCTCCTGAAACCCATATTGTTGCTTATTGAAAAATTTGAACTGCTTGCAAAAACCGATTAGTTTTTTCTTGAATAGTTTTTCAAGTAATTTAGAAAAAATAGAGAGCAAAGAAATTGGTCTGTAATTAGAAATGTCGGTATGTGATCCAGATTAGAAAATAGGAATCACCTTGGCAATTTTTAGATCGGCAGGAAATCTACCCTCCAAGAAAGAAGTGTTGAAGTTATCACATAGAATTGGAACTATTGAAGTAGATATAGCCTTGAGAAGTTCAGAACAAATTGAGTCAGGACCTGGAGACTTGCCCTTTTATAATGAATTTATTTCATATAACAGTTCGTCATGAGTGACGACCGGCCTTAAAAACAAAGAATTACAGGAACGATAAGTTTTGAATTTGCGTTCATACGATTTTTTTGTAGCATCATTTAAATCAGCTATAGATGAAACAATTGTCCAGAAATTCTTATGATATAATCGTTGAATTTATCTGCCAGAACCTGTTCATCCAAAATCACAGAGTCATCAATATTCAAAGATATTGGCTTTTTCTTAGAGGATGATTGACCACAGTAACTATTAATAATCTCCCACTGTCGCTTGGGATGGTAGGCTTTCAAATTAGAAAAATATTTTACCTTCTGCTCCTTAATTAATTTGACTATTTTATTTTTAGAAGTAATAGAATCATTTTTAAGTTGCACATTATGAGGGTTTTTAGAAAGTTTTTTATAGAGTTTGTCTCGATTCTTCATTTCCGAGCACAAACTATCCATCATCCATGGCTTTAGAAATTTATAATGGTTTTTCGATAGCAATTGTTGTGAAAATTGAGTTGTAGCATCGTCTGTGTAAGAATTAAGCACATTCATGAAAGCAGAAAATTTTACATCAACATTATCATAGGCGAGAACACGCCTCCAGTCATGCTTTAATAGTAAACTATTTAGTTTCTTATAATCTACTTTTTTCCTAATTTGTGGAACCATATCATTATCATTTGTGTTTTCAATAAGGGACAATGAAGCTGATACAGCTCTGTGATCAGTGATATGTGATTCAATTTCCGCGATATGTATTTGATTAGTGTTCAATTTTGATTTGAAGAAAATATGATCTATACAGGTAGAACTTACATTAGTCACTCGAGTGTTAATGTTGACAAGAGATTCGAATCCATTAGAGCTCAGCATTTCCAAATATTCGAATGCCTTATCATTGTTTATGTCATTAATATTTATATTAATATCACCTAAAATTATAGGGTTATTGCTGCCTTTGTCATTCTCCAAGAAGCCACCAGCAAGGTCATTTAAGAAGGTATTAATACAAAAAGCTTGCCATCTATATAAACTTGAAACATTAAAACAATAGTTAGATATTTTGAATTTCAACAAAATGGAATCAGCACCCTGAATTTCCATATCTAATCTTGAACAATTAATCCCCTTATTGGTTGATACGAAAACTGCAATCATCAAGTGGCTGAAACCACGTCTCAGTCAATACTATTATGTCAGGTTTCAATTTCCAACAATTAATGTGAGCAATAAATGCATCAAATTTTTATTAAGACTGCGAATATTTTGGTGAATTATCGTTAGATTATCGGCATCAGTCACAAAACACGAGTCTATCTCGGTAATGTCAGTTGAATATTCACATTCTTCCATCATTTATAGATCCAAATGAACTTAGAACAAATAATAGAAGTAGGCTCCGAAGAAAATTGTTTACATGTACCAACAATAGGTGTATATCCATACTAGTTACATCATTCACACCAAAAGCACTCAGATGAAAACAGATGAAGGGATATTCAAGGAAACGTATATGAGTGAAGAAAGAACAGGAGATGGAATTGAAAAGATTAAAGCATTTCAATATGATTAAATGCATTGACAAGAAGTAATTAGCTTCCTAAAGTGGTTCAATGTCAATGAGACTCATACAAAAAAAAAGATAAATGAATAAAAATATAAATAATAATTATTAGCAATATTGCAATATATAAATAAATATAAATAATAGCAATGTGTTCCGACAATATTGAAAAAATACTATTGAAAATTGAAAATATAATCTAGGATCTTCGTAATGCGAAAAAAAATTGTTTTGATACTTTCAAAAAGTAGTAAAAAAATGATAATAATAATCAATAAATAAAAATAAGATATTCAAATAAGACCCTTCCACCTATAACATAAGGAGAAAAAAAACGTACGACTTTCAAGAGGTGAGAGCAGGAAGAGACAGATAACATATAGGCCTACTATAATTAATACAAAATCAAATTATTGTTCGTGATGAAGACATTTCATAATAGATAGTTCAAAATTGAAGTTCAGTTCAAATATAATTCAGTTCAATCCAATTTCATAATTTATTCATGGTTTTAGATCTTCACTTGAGCTCACAATGACAGGTTTGGAGTTGGTGTCCTTTCTAGTATAGATTCGCCCATTCTTAAACCAAACGTATTGAAACTTTCCTTTTGCATTGTTTTAGCAGTTTTAAAGAGGCTACGATTTAAAGGTGACATAGTTTCATTCACTTAGATCATCTTATTATTGTCAGCGAAGCCTAGATCAGCCAAAGTGAGTCCATTATTATTTTTGAAGCAGTTCATGAATTTATTCTTGTATGTAAAACCATCGAACTTGACTATAATAAGAGGCTGCATGATGGAAGTTACTTTATAACTGGAAGTTGATGGTAGCCTATGGCAGTTGTCAATCATAAAGTCCTTCAACTGAAACCCCACAGTTAGAGAAATTCTATTCAAAATAGAAATCAAATTCTCATTTTTATCATAAGGAACACCTATCAAATCAATGCAGTTTTTTCTGAGATATTGATTTAAATCATTATTCTCAATAAAAAGTTTTTGAAAGTTTTTATTCAACTGCACATTACAAGTTTGAATAGAATCAATATTTTTGCAGCATTCATTAATATCAGCTTCATTATTTTCAATCGCGGCAGCATTACGGTATCGTTGTTCAGTTCAAATAAATGTTCAATAGACTTTATGATGTCCTTCTGTTCGTTCTTAATAGTGCTTATATCAGTCTGAATCGTATCAACCTTTCTGATAAGAATATCTATTTTTGAACGAAAATTTTCACTGAAAACATTACCAGTTGTTTGTTGCGACAATTGATTATGATTATCACCACCTGCACCCCCACCGCCATCCGATCCACTGCATCCCTTCGCCGGCACCGAACCTCTCCCACCCCCACCATCTCCACAGCCACCTTTCAACTTAGAGCTCTTCATAACGGAAGAGCTGCTCCCTGTTAAATATTTCACACAATTTATCGCAAAAAAGAGAGTATTATGAATGTATAGGAAATTATTGAACAATAGAATACTTCCTGTGCCAATATCCTTTACACTTGTACAATTTCACAGTTAAAACACACTTTAAACTATTTCAAAAATACAGCAAAATAACAGAGTCTCGTCAACACGTCTTCTCACCTCAACATTCCGATCGCAACTTAATTATCCAATTATAATTATACTGTTATATACTGTTATACTGTTACATATCTAATTATAATTATAAGTATAATAATTATACTTATCTAATTATATTATTCTGTATGTTGTTTTGGGAATCCATACTTCGTGTACTGCAGTAAAAACAAAAACGTTAGTTGGATGTTTATTAAATATTGTATTTTAGTTGGACAAAAATACTCGGAATCCTTTGTCTGTTTTTATATATTCATATTGATGTTTGAATATGTAATAATCTCCATCAATATATTTCTTCTTATAAGTAAGTAAGAAGTTTTACTCGTATATTCTATCAATACAATCTACTTTACTATCAGTCGAGGCCCAGAAATCAATCAGGTACGAGGTACGACCATCTGAAAACACTAGTCACTCATTAGCCAGGCAGGTCATTCATATGTAGTTTTTTTCCCTGTAGTATACGAAGTATGGATTCCCAAAACAAGATGCAGTATAATATAATTAGATAACAAAACTATTATAATTATTCGAACAATTTCAATCTATATTGATATCTTTTCTCAACATATAAATGAATTATAATTATTCGAAAGATTTCAATATCATATTGATTTCTTTGCTCAACATATAAATGATGATGTTTGTTGTGTGGTTTTGCAGCCCTATACCTGCTGTATGCGAAACTGGAGGAAGAGCACGGGTTGGCGCGTCACGCAATGGCCGTGTACGAGCGAGCCACGTCGGCTGTGCTGCCCGAGGAGATGTTCGACCTGTTCAACATCTACATCAAGAAGGCGGCCGAGATCTACGGCGTGCCCAAGACGCGCCAGATCTACGAGAAGGCGATCGAAGTGCTCAATGAGGACAACACGCGCGAGATGTGTTTGCGCTTCGCCGAAATGGAAACCAAGCTCGGCGAAATCGACAGAGCACGCGCCATCTATGGCCACTGCAGCCAGATTTGCGATCCTAGAGTATGTTGGAATATGCATTAATCGAAAGAAAGCAGCCAAAGATCCATGTGCTTCAAATATGAAACTCAATTCCAAAATTGCAAATCCAAATGTACTCGGGTGATTGGATAAGATTACATTACAAATGAACGCTATATTCATAAATTCTTTCATATTATGATTTAACTGGCTTTTAATAATTATTATCATCACAAGATTTTGTCATTAATCCAGAGGAAACCCCAGAAAATCGTTACGGTATACTTTTACTGTGAATCTGATATTTGAATCAATTCTTAATTTTATACTTATAATATTTGTTTGTTAAAAATAAGAAAAATGATGAAATTTCATATTGATGCAAATTTAGAATTTCATGTGGTTGATGAGCGCAGGTGAGTCAATAATAAAGTTCATTGACCACTCCAATATCGTTCAAAATATTGTATGTGCAGTACTGGTATTGCTATTACTAACATACATTAAACTGTCGAAAATACATTGTATATAACAACATTGCCAATAAAATAAATTGCTCACCTTGAAAAAGTATCAAACTATTGAATATTACTATTCAATTGTTTTAATAATTTGTTTACGAAAGTGATGTTACCATTATGTTTTGAAAACCTGAATAATATGAATTTTTTTAATTCAGATTTGATTTCCTATGTAAATTCTTTTGCAATTATTTTAAATACTCTCTACTTCGAATAAATTTGAAGTTTTATCAAATTGAAGTTTCATAATTTTGTGAATCGATATGATCAAAATTTAATTATTGGCCTTACATTTTTCTTTATAATGAAAACAATATGTCTTTATTTTAGGTTACAAGCGAATTCTGGCAAACATGGAAAGAGTTTGAAGTTCGTCATGGAAATGAGGATACAATGAGAGAAATGCTGCGAATAAAACGAAGTGTACAGGCCACTTATAATACTCAGGTATGTTTTATCTATGTTAAATGTACTGATTTTATTTGTATTATACGCCGATTGAATTTGAATTGTAATTAAACGTATGAGATAAGCAAATGTTGAAATGATTTAAAAATGATTGAAAAATAAAATACCCTTTTTTGAACGAGCGTTAGCGAAGTTTTCACTTTTCACTTACTGAATACCAAGTCATTTTCTGTCTGTATGTTCGACAAGAACTTTAGAGAGAATTGATCAATCAGCTTCAAATTTTGAACACGAATTCTTCGAACCTTTTTACAAGTCGAGTTCGTTGGACAACAAAATTGGAATCTATTGACAAAGTAGTTAGTCCATTATTATTAAAATTAGAGTTCATCTCAGAAATAAAAAAATTAGAATCTTAAAAAATAATTTAATTATAATTTGAACATTTTTCATTTAAATTACAATTTTTTCAATATTTTTTGAAAATTTTCAATTTAAAACTAACTTTTGTGTTCAATTTTTATTTTATCACCAGTTTGAAATCATCTACAGTATATTCATCTATTCATTTTTTATACTTATATTGTTGGATGATTAATTTTGAGTAATATTATACATTATTTAATCTTGTTACAACTTAGAATCAAAACGTTAGAAATAATAGATTAGAAAATTAAATTATGCGTAGTACACTGATGAATTTAAGCATAGTAGTTGAGGTTGGCCTTCTTTTTGGCCTGCACTTCAAGAATTGCATCCATGAAGTCTTCGTGAGTCACTGCAACTGCCCCTTTTCGGAGTGCAATCATACCGGCTTCCACACAGAGTGCCTTGCACTGAGCTCCGTTGAAGTCGTCAGTGGACCGTGACACCTCCTCAAAGTTGACATCGGGACTGACGTTCATTTTGCGCGAGTGAATCTGCATGATGCGGGCCCTGGCCTCCTCGTTCGGGTGCGGAAACTCGATCTTACGGTCCAGACGCCCGAATCTCAGCAGAGCCGGGTCCAGGATGTCTACTCGGTTTGTGGCTGCTATCACCTTGATATCAGCGGTCGAACTGAACCCATCAAGCTGGTTGAGCAGTTCCAACATGGTTAATAATCATGCCTTCATGATGAGCCTCCTCCCCCTCTCATCCTCCTCCTCTTTTGCCTCTATAATTCGTATAACCGCCATAATTCGTAGTAAATGCGTGGTCCCGTAAACTACGAATTATAGAGGTTTTACTGTATTACAATAGCTTTATATCTATAGCTATTTCTATGGGTAACCGAATTCTATTTAATTTGTTATAATCTATGTTACATAATATAATGTAATTGTTGATTGTTTTGTTTGTCAGGTGAACATGATGTCGGCGCAGATGCTATCGGCGGCCAGCAATGTGTCGGGCACTGTTGCCGATTTGGCGCCCGGAGCCAAGGACGGAATCTATTTAATTTGTTATAATCTATGTTACATAATATAATGTAATTGTTGATTGTTTTGTTTGTCAGGTGAACATGATGTCGGCGCAGATGCTATCGGCGGCCAGCAATGTGTCGGGCACTGTTGCCGATTTGGCGCCCGGAGCCAAGGACGGAATGCGCATGCTCGAGGCCAAGGCCGCTGAAATGGCATTCGAGGAGAGATCCGCTACTGCTCCTGGTCAGTCTAACATCATCATCATTATACTCAATATTACTGCCCGTTTTCTTGAGTAAGAGAGTATTGCCTCTCTTCATAAGAGTTTTCCTCTTAATAGGTAAAATGCCGGTTCTACCGTAAATCATACCCCATCGTTAAGTAATTATATTTAGAATTATTACTCGTTATTGTACAATATC
Organism: Nilaparvata lugens; assembly: GCF_014356525.2. Lineage (NCBI taxonomy): Eukaryota > Metazoa > Arthropoda > Insecta > Hemiptera > Delphacidae > Nilaparvata > Nilaparvata lugens. The sequence goes on along the minus strand of NC_052506.1, from coordinate 55,385,647 downwards.
ACACTATCCATACTTTCAATTTCTTCTTTATTCTATCATGGGACTTGTTAGGTAGGTACCACTAACGAACTTGGAATTTTGAAAGTTATGATATTTTACTTGAAGGGTGAAACCACATTTAGTGTTGTTTTCAGGCGACAAACCAGTCAGTCAATCGGAGAGCTATTTGCCCGCCCTTCCGACTCTAAAAACGTAGTCTGAAAATGCCTGAAAAACCGCTTATTATTTTCTGGCCCTGAGTGTATATGAGATTTCATCATTACTAGGAAATATTTTCCCTAACTTAACTTCACACGTGCAAGTAAGTTGTCTGTATATCTTTCTTTTATTCATTCATTCTTCAAGAATGCAGGCACGTCATGCACAGTTATATTTCTTTCTTGCCCATATACTATACATTACACAATTGAAGCTTAAATCATTTCAATTCACTGAAGTGTATACTGTAATACAATTTTAATAATAAAATATCAGAATAGTAATACTGTAATCTAATGTCCTGATCTGTATCTAATCGATTTGTTCTATTGTTATAAACTGACAGCCTCATAATAGAAATTTAACAAACAGTTTTCGCAGTTCAGTAAATGGTTTAAAGTAGATATTACCATAGATAAAGGATAAGCATAAAAAATGATTGGTGCCGGCAGAAATGAAATATGAGCGAGCAATAAAACATCAATTCATTCTCAGCGGTAGTGCTGAGAAAGCATAAAGTTTTCTCACTCTCTCCCTACTCAGACACAAAAACCCTGACCAACCTCACAACGCTTAAAAAACCAGTTGCTATTTCCCAAGTACACAACTTTTCCGCTACAAACGCCACTAACTAGCCTGAGTAATAATTCAATTTCCATACAGCTCCGACAGATCTCGCTAGCAAAATTTGCAACCAGAAATTACCATTGCATGGAAAGTCTCCTATATTTCTTGTCTCTGATATTACCCTATTAAATGTTTTATTTTAATTGCGGATTTTAAACTACCTTAAAAACTGGAAAGATGTGGTTCATATTATCATACACTCTAGAATAGGGTAATTTATACTATGCTAAGAACTTGTATAGTAGCGGACTGCAAAGGACATCCCTGGGTTGATTTACCCCTTCCACAGTATCAAGACGCTACTATGCATTCTAATAACATTTTATCATCCAACTATTTGAGTCAACTAGTCAGAATGCCGTAATTCTATTATTAGTCATGATTCCTTCTACCACCGCCCATCCCCATCCCCGCACCAAACAACTACCTTTCTATCAATCCAGTAATGTGGTGTGGGCAGCTCACTGTAGCTCATCACTGTTTTGAACATTTGATTATTTAGATACCTAATTTTAATGATAAAATTATTCATTTCGTAATAATTCTTTAATACCAAAAGCATTATATAAACTTCAAATAAAACACACATTTTCTCGTCTTCTCCACAAATATATAGTGAGGTCCACGTTATGACAGTGGAGAAAGATAGGAGATCAACGTTGCCGATCCTCTGTCTCATCAATGCCTTCTATAGACGGTAGCTGGTACAGGTGCATTGATGTAATATTAAAAAACTGTTCTTTCTCATTAAAAAAATATATTTTATTAAGCAAGAAATTATATTTCCCAATAATTATTTAATAATGAATTTCCACAATTAAGATTAAATATTTTGTTAATTAATTATTAATTCTACATTGTTAAAAGACGATCTAGCTACAGAGCAAAGCGAGAAAGAGATAGCGCTATCCGCTTTGTTGAATGATAGACAAGGATAGCAATACCATTGCTAATCAAACACTGCCATTATAACGTGGACCTCACTATAGTTTCATTTTCACAAAACTCAGATGCTCATGTTTTGGGCTAATACGATTATTCGTGTAGAAAATAATGGTGTTTCTATTTTATTTTGGAAAAGCCCCACATATCTGACAACAGTGTTGAATTTGAATATTCTTATTGTAATCTCTAATATTCTATTCTGATTATTGTGCTCTCTTATTTTGCAGCTGCAGCTCAAGTGAAGGGAGGAAACATTCTGTTTGTGAGGGGAGAAACGCAAGGACAAGACCGCGACGGAACGGACACCACCCGAGTCGTCAATCCTGATGAAATCAACATTGATGATGATGATGACGTTGATGATGATGACGCTGCCTCTGATGACGAACAAGAAGAAGGTATTGTATAATTAACCAATTTTATTGTAACTCATTTGAATGATTGTGCATAGGTACTACGGATGTTCAGTCACGAGAATAGGGTTGACTATGGAGAAGACGTGTAGCCGGCCAGTGCAAAACAGAGAGCATGCGTAGTTCTACTCCCCCTTCACGCAGATGCAATTTCAACTTTCTTCTGTACTGAACCATGTATAGTTAAATCGTTTATCCCTGAACGATTGTTAAGGGTTCTTATCATGTTTTATCCATCAAAATTTGTCATGCATTTAAACTGTTAATTTAGGGTGAAATAACTCACTTAAATTCTACTTCACTATCTCATCAAGTGACTGCCCATTTTACTGGCTCTTCAAGATGCTTGCGAAATAACACACGAATCATCATAACGCGTTCCCAATGCTATTTAAAATCAATTAAGTTATTATTTTCCATCTCAAACTATTTTGTAGTCATGATAATTTCACAAGTTTTAAATAACTTACTTCAAAGCCTCTTAGCATAGATTAATATTCATATAGCATTAACTTCGGTATTAGTTGGCTTTGAGATATTTTTAGGTTTCAGATAATTATTTTCTAAATGAATATTTTTATGTGTGTCAGTAGTTCTAGATATAAGACATTCATAATTTAGGCTCTCCTATATAGCTGACCATCAATGTTATAGTTTTCAAAGCAACTCAGCTGCTCTAACATAAATATAATTAATGATTTTAATTATTTCAGAAGAGATGCCAGTTGAGAAGCAGTCCATTCCCTCAGAAGTTTTTGGTAGTTTGAAGAGACAAAAAAGATGATGATTCCGATTGAGCTACATTCTGTCATTACAGTAGTGACGATATCCTTCTATCCTACAACAAGTGGCCAATAAATTTCATATTTTTTATGTCTTGTTTTCTTTATATTGCCTACAATATTCCAGTATTGAGTTATAATAAAATTGATGAAAGTAAAGTGGTCAGAGCATACTTGCCAAACAGAATAGAAATTTTCTACCATTGGATAAATCTTTCGGATATTGTAGTATGATCATTTTGGAGCTTCCAGATGGCTCAATTGATCCGATGTCCTCGACATTATTAGAACTACAGACGATTTCTTGAAAATCGACATATTTTTGCCGCCATTTTGTTTTTTTCATGATGACAAACATTTTTGAGATTGCCATCATGGATATTCTCTTTCTACACATCATTATAAAGAGATTGATACCATTCCCAAGTCTGTACCTTCAAGGAGTCATGAGTTACACGGTTCTCTAATTGTTGGGATTGGCATTTGGTGGAAAAAGCGTGTTTTCCGCTGCAAACAGTACTTTTCACTCTTTTTCCGATGACGCTCCAGCCGTAAAATATGGACTTAAAGCCTCCAACCACATGTCATTTTGAAGCTTTGGAAATATTCTACAACACTGTGCCAATAATACTAGTGTTTGACTACTGCGAATACATATACAGAGTGGAAAGTAAAATATTGTCCCCGAAGAATGTATGTTTCAAGTTTTTGAAGTTGAATAAATAATGGGTCGAAATGGGATAATTCTCTCGAACATCATTGTTTGGTTAATTCTAAACACTTTGGTGGTAAAACCAATCCGATATCTCTCACAATAACTGAATAACAAGCGATATAAGAATGTCTGTCAATAATGACCGCCATCTTGTATTTTTCAATGATGTCGAATATTTTCGTTGTTTCCATCATCAATATTCTTTATTCGTCTTGTTGTAACGAAGAGATTGAGACCATTTGCAAGTCTCTATCTTTAAGTAGTCATGAATTTTCGAGACCCGTTGAACATAAATATATACCCATATAACTATATATATATAAAAGTATGTCCTGTGTCTGGCAAGTCCTGTGGACTTGCTTCCACATTTACATAGTACTTAATATCCCTTCTCTCATTTCCCTCAACGTTAAACACCATGCTACAATTCCATCCTAACTTTTTTTGCAATTACTGGCTCCAACAAATTCATTTCCATTCCAAAAATCTCTCCAAATACATAAGTAATGTTGAATTCCTCTCCACCTGCAAACTTCTTCAAATACCTCCAAATGGTTTATCAATACAACTCCCACTATCTGGTCTTTCTCCCCAATTCCAGCCACCTTTGTTCAAATTCCAACATCAGATTTCACTGCAGTTTCTTGATATTGTTCATGAACAGTACACTCTATCTGTCAACTCCCATCTTGGTCAACTTATGTCTTTTGTCAAACTGATTAATCTTTACAATGATCCTTCCCTATCCAATATTTGTGTTGAAATCCTCAAAAATCAGATTGTGCTCTAGAGAAAAACAGAAACTCTCACCTTGAAAAACTTTCTTCCCTGTACAAATCTCACTTCCAAAATAACCTGCCTCTTCAAATGCATCATTCCAACATTCCCAACCCCCCCCCTCATCAGTGACAAACCCAGCCTTGCCTCACTCTTGAACCTACCACCACCCTGCCATATTCCGCCCTCCTTACCCAAACGTTTGCCCCAACAATCTACATCTCCTTCAATCCATCGAGAAAACGTTGAAAATCCCACTGTCCTCAACCTATTCTCAAGAAACCTTTCACCTACTGATCAATCAGTCCTCAACAAGGGTCTCTCTTTTGCCCCAACTCCCAAACTTAATGCCATAAACCTTCTCTCTGATACTGTTCACTTCACAAGATATCTCAGATGGCAAGTATACTTCAGTGGCAACAACACTTCTGACCCTTCTTGCCCTCCCCCCTCGACTACTTTTCTGACCAAATCATCAAAAAGTTTGCTCCAAAATCCAATCGTGAACTCAAGTCTCTCCCAGCCAACCACCCTGTTGAAATCTTCTGCAATTTACTCATGAACAAAGTCAGCTCTATAAAAATCATTGAATCCCTCACTCCAACCCCCAACCTCACACCCCAAGAGTTCAAATCCATCAAAGACCTTCGCTCTGACCCCAGTATTTTCATCACCAAAGCTGACAAAAGCTCAACTGTAGTCTTACTGAACACCACAGATTACATCAATGAAGCCAACCGGCAACTCACCAACCCTGAACAGTATCAACTCCTGCCTTCTGACCCTACTCCACAAATCCAAAAGTCTTCAAATTTCTGATGCAATACGGTCCATCTGAAGCCTCTCGGACTCAGACATCAACATCCTTTCGCCAGACTCTCCCAGCACACCACACTTCTATCTTCTTCCAAAAATTCATAAATAAGGCAATCCTGGTCGTCCCATTGTTTCAAGCATAAATAGCCTAACTGAACGAATCTCTGCCCTTGTTGATTTCCACCGCCAACCCATTGTTGCCTCCCTACCCTCTCATATCAGAGACTCCTTCCACTTCATAGATATCCTGAGAAACACAACCCTTCCAACTGACCAACAACTCCTTGTTACCATTGATGTAGCCTCCCTCTACACTTCCATCCCCCATTCTGAAGGCTTAAAATCCCTTGAGCATTTCCTTTCCTCACGACCCACACCCTCCACCCCTTCAACCACCTTCCTAGTAAACCTTGCCAAACTGGTGCTCACAAGCAATGCCTTCAGGTTTCAAGATAAATATTATCTTCAATCCAAGTGTACAGCCATGGGCACCAGGATGGCACCATCCTATGCAAACCTATTCATGGGCCTCCTTGAACAGGATTTCCTTTCCAAACAAACCCTATCCCCCCTCCTGATATGGCTCCATTTCATTGACGACATATTCCTCATATGGCCTCATGGACATGATACCCTCTCCCACTTCCTCAATCAACTCAACTCCAACTACTCTGTCTCCTTCACCTGGAATATTTCTGAATCCTCCATCAACTTCCTAGATGTCAATGTAATCCTTTCCAACTCCAATACTTTATCCACCATTACTTTCACCAAATCCACCCACACCCAACAGTTCCTACACTTTGAGAGTTGCCATCCCTACCACATCAAAAGATTCCTCCCACGTTCCCTCTCAATCCGAGGCCAAAAACTTTGCAGTGATCCCCACCATCTTGACCAGTACCTCAAAAAACTCCGCCAATCCCTCCTGAAATGTAACTATCCTGAAAGGTTGTTACAGAAACAAATCTCCTACAAAACTGGCACTAATCCAACCACAAAAAATTCCCAAATCCCACAAACTCCAAAGCTCTGTACCACCTACTTCCCTGGAATCGAAAACCTCAAACCTGTCCTTAATGATCTGTTCCATGTCGTCTCCTTCAATCCTTCTACCAAACACCTTTTCCAGCAACCACCCAACCTCATTTATAAGCAACCTCCCAACCTCAAGAAAATTTTCAGTAAAAACAAATCACTCACCTCTGATGAAATCTCAACTCCACCTGGTACCCTACCTTGCAAACGCCCCTGCTGTAAAACCTGTCCTATCACTGATTCTTCCATCTCCTTTACCAGTCCTATCACCAACTACACTCACCAAATCCATCAATCCAGTAATTGCATCTACCTCCTTTCCTGCAACTTCTGTCCTGCCTTCTACATAGGTGAAACTGCCACTGCCCTAAACCTCTGGATCAACAATCACAGGGCTTCCTTTAAAAATAATACTTTCCTACCCATGGCTCTGAGCATAAGAACTTTGGCCAATGCTTCAAAGTCAAAGTCCTTGCCACCCTCCCTCCCACAGATGTCAAGATGAAAGAATTGGCTTTTATTTGGGTGCTTGGAGCTGCTTCCAGTCCTGGTCTCAACAGACAGCAATAGTACCATAGCTATCAACTCTACACCAACTGTTCAATTAAATTGAAATAATTTCATCATATAATAAATTTCACAGCTATCAAATATATATTAAATTTTCAATAAAACAAAATTCATTCAAGTTCAATTCTACCATTCCTTTCTCCAATTTTAGTCTAATTCTTTTTCTATTTCTAATTTTAAATCTCCTCTTTTTCATCAATTCATAAGCTTTACCTTTCCTTATACATAACCCACTCAAATCTTAAATCTCCCGTTTGTAACCGCCCCCTAAATACCCCCACCCCCATAATATCCCCTGACTCTGTACCCTTTTCTTTCCATCCGTCTGCACCGCGAAATCTGTGGTTTCTACTGCTACAATTGACTCTCCGTGCTCTGTGGCTGTACCACTCTCTGCTCGGTTGAGAAAGGGAACACACTTCCCGAAAATTTCCGTTTCTAATGTAAGTTTTTAAGTGTTTTCAATCTATTTATGTCTTGTGTGTCCTGTTTTAATTCATATTACAAACTTTAAAGTGTTTTCTGTTATGTGCTATATATATATATATATATATATAAATAAATTTATATTATAAAACTATACCGAAAATAACACTTTAAAGTTTTATAATATAAATTGAAACAGGATACATACAACATGGATAGATTAAAAACTGAAGACTTCACTTCCTGTTTGATTGACAAAAGGGGCCCAGCTCCCGAAAATTTTCGTTTAAATGTAAGTTTTTAATCTATCCGTGTCGTATGTATCCTGTTTCAATTTATATATATATATATATATATATATATATATATAATTGAATTAAAATACAAATATCCTATTATATTATATATACACACAGAAATTGCTCGCTTAATATGATAGGATATTTGTATTTTAATTCAGCCAATGCATGCAATGCATGCAGACCTTAAATCATCAAAATTCCTGAATTATTGCAAAAAATGAGTAGGCATTGTTTTTCTCCTCTGCTCAGAGTATAGCATTACTGTTCATGACTACGACACTTGGTAACTATTTTCTTGAATGACCATTTCATGGGTAAATTGGAAACCTGTGAAAAAAAATTGGAAACTAGACATTATAATATTTTATTACCCTCTATAAATTATTAATGTTTACAAGATAAAAACAAACTCAACTAAAATGATAAGTAATTAAATGTACAACAAATTTATTTTCAACTCCTGACGGAGTTCTGGCACTTCAGAATGAATAACAAACTACAGGACACCATGGTTGGACCATCATCAATCATGGCAGAGCTAGGCCTACAGTTTTGCCCGCTATTTTACAAACATGCGGATTTCCATGGTTTATGGTTAATTCACCGGACCTTGATTAAAATCCAGTTGATGGGATAAAAATCTATCACGTTCTATTCATCTAATTTATTTCTAATTCCACAATAATATATTTTTACAAGTATAAATTTATAAAGTCTATCTTCCACCAAAGGGAGTTTAATTCGCTCCCGCTTTTGATTGAAGATTACTATAATTATTATTAATATTAACGTTTTTGATGTATAATAAAATAAAAAACAAGTAAGATGGCTGTTTCTGACTGAGATCAGATAATGCAATAATTCACACTGCAAGCTCAACTCAATATTGAATAACAAAAACAAGGAGCTCTGCAATCATATTCGCCTTTTAATCATCATTTCTCTTGGCTTTGTCGTTTACATCTCTCTTACATATTTTTTGTTTCTATTTTGTGTTGATCATGTTTTAAAAGACTCATAAATATAGAAGTTGTACAAGGCATTCCCAGATTATGGTTTCTTTTCTCATTTGAAGTTAATAACAAATGACGATGGAAAAAAAACAACAGTACAACTGCATGATTTTGACAATGATGAAGTTTCTTCAATGGTGAATAATATTTACTCCTCATTTTGAATATCTGAACTCGAATTAAAATACTTCAATTCTGGATTTTTTTAAAGAGAATAAAAATATTCATAATGAACATCTCAAAACAGTCTATAATCTATTCTGAATGTTCATGCCCAATTTAATATAATTTGAATCGCATTCTGAAAATGAACTAAAATTTTGAAAACAAAGAATTCACCAATAATACAACAGCAAAGAGATGAAGTAGTTATTATAATATATATATGTAGGCCTATAATCTATTATAATATAGAATTGGATAGTGAAATGAAACTGAAATAGATGAATCAATCCTAAAAACATCAGTTGAATCAAATCAGTGGTTACAACGTTGATTGGTTTAACAAAAACCAATTCAAACAATAATCATTTTTCACTTGATAACATGAAAACCGTTGTATGGAAAACATTTATTCAACATCTAAATTCTCACCTATTGAGTAAGAATTAGTAAGATTTTTACTTCAATTTATTAGTTATTTATAGATGGAAGAATACAATGAAAGAAATATGGTTTCGACAAGTGCATAAAACGTTTTTTAGAAAATATAATTGTTTGTAGTGGTTTATACAAGAAATATGGCAAATTAACAATTCAGTTCAAGCCATAAAAGTTTATACAAGTAGTCTAAATCTTTAAAACCTATCGACCAATCAAGAAAATTAAAATATTCTAATAAAACTAATAGTTTAGATTAATGGGCGTATGCCAGACTGCACTGGAGGTTCTTGGTCGCTTAATTTTGTTGACGTAGCCGAGAGTTCTGTAGGGTTCGGTGTCACAGCCCATCGCAAACTGCAGCATTTCCAGGGGCAGTTGACTTTGAATCTCCACAATTTCTTTCAACTCGGAAGCTGTAAAAAAAAGAAAAAATTAAGGAAGATTTCTCACGATATTACTTTGAACTGAAGAAATACGTTTTTATTAAGCCCATACAAGTATATTTATATGAATTATGAGTTGAGGAAAGAGGTTACCCGAATAAATTAATACAAAATGGGAATCGAAACCAAGACTGGCGCAGCGATAGCATACTCTATACCACTGGGCTTCGCCGGCTCGCCAAATACTTGACTAATTATATTTTTCCCAATATATGTTGAACAACAAATCTGTGGAATCGTATCGAAAAGAACCACTGTCAACAAAATGATGTAATATTTTTACTATAATTTAAATTATTACTGAATTACAAAATGATGAATGATAGGATTTGAAAGATGTTACATATCTATGATTACCATTGGCAGCACAACACTTTCGTTAATAGTTTTATTAATTAAGACTCACTGCCAACCCAGAAACCTAAACGTACATCAGATGATGAACAAACAACTAGCTAATCTTTTCGATCATTGGGTAAAACTATATTTTCAAAATAAATTTTCAGTTGTCGATTCACACTTTCAGCAAGCTTTCTCATTGATGAAACTTAAGGTGGATTTTCGTTTATGCATGATTCGACGACTACGGAAGAATAGTTTAGGCGTTTTTGGGAATGTTCTCCAATTTTTTTAATGAAAGCTACCTTTTATTTCCTTTGGTAAAACAATCAATGTTTGGGTATAATATTGATTCATGGGAAAAGCGCCTTACTTCTATAGAAGATATTTCTACATTTAGGAAAGCAACAATGTGTGTACACACATGTTTATCAGACATGTCCTGTCGTTAGTGGCCAGCCTTAGGAGAAAAGTCTGAGCATGCGCAGAACTCGTGTTGGGTGAGGTTAAAGGCCGAATAAAAGTTGAAAAATTGAAGGGATCGTTTAGAGCTAGATTATGATTTTAAATTACGGATATTATAGAACGGTTAGGGGGTTAAGTTCTGCTTTTAAACAGTTATCGGATGATTGAAGTAATTTAGGTTAAACATTGGGGTTTAATTAGTAATTGAGGTTTTAAACAGTAATTAAAAGGTTTAGTAAGGTTGTAGAGGATTAGGCTTTAGTAAGAAAAGAATGCTCAGTAATGGTCTGCCTCAATGTTCAGCCCTCTCACCCACCACTCCTATTTAGTCTGTAGACACCTTACTCGCCCAGTTTGAGGTCCAGGATCTTTGCATATGCTGATGACATCACAAGAGAAGACAATGAAAGACACTGAACTCAATCTCATAGAGGATTTCAAAGACATGGCAGAATATTTCAGACGATGGAGACTTAGACCCTACCTTAACAAAACTGAAGTCTGCCTTAACAAAAGTCTGCTGCTTTCCCACCTAAGCAATAGGGATGCCAATAAGAAACTTGACATTTAGGCTCAACTCACACTTACGCGACTCAAGTCGAGAAGAGACTCAACTCTAGTCGAGAGCGTGTGTTTCCAAATGGTGACACTCAGACCAGTCGATTCTAGTCTCCGCGACGTCATCATTTGAAAACTCATGCTCTCGACTTGAGTCGAGTCTCTTCTCGACCTGAGTCGCGTAAGTGTGAGTTGAGCCTAAGTTTGAGAGTGAGCCTCGAGTCACAACTTCAGCCCAAAATATTTGGGTGTCACGCTGGATAGAACTCTGTCATTCAGACATCATCTTGAAAAGACAGCTGCAAAGACAACTGAGGACCAGAAACAACATCATGGACAAAAGCTGTGTGGAACCTCAGCCAGCACTCTTAGATGGTCAAAGCTGACGATCCCTGACACTCGAATTGGTCTACTCAGCAGCAGAGTACTGTGCTCCAGTGTGGATGAAAGGCATTCATATGAAAAAAGGTTGACACTCAACTGAACAGCACAATGAGGATGATATCTGGTAAAAGATCCACTTAACTGTATTGGTTACCAGTCCTGAGAAATTTTCCCTCCACCTGGACTCCGCAGATCTAGTGCGCTGCTGAGAGAATTCAATCATATAGAGTATAGAGTAATAACTGCCTATACACCAGGATATTCCAGCTTTGAGTATGAATAGACTGGTGTCAAGACGCCCATCTTTGATGAAAGCCAAAGAATTTGAGATGGAGAAATTCTCAACTGTTGAGAGGTGGATAACTCCCCACTCAGTGTGTGTATGAGCTATCCCATTGGGGAGAGTGTAGCTGGATTTAATCTCAGTAGGCAGGACTGGCGTAGAATTAATAGAATTCGGTCGATATGCGGCAGCACTCTATGACTGTGGAGTGAGAAAAATTCAAATAGTGACTGTGGCCCGACAGACAGTAAAGCATATAGTGAGACACTGTCAAGGTAGATCATACCAAGGAAATTTCAAGGATTTTATTGTGTTGACAGAGGAAGCAGAGGATTATGTGAGAAACATGAGTATTCGCCTCTATAATGCTGACAAGGATGGACTTTTTAGTATTTCAAACCTAGAATAATGTACGTAGTTGTTTAGGTTTTAATATTTTGACAAAGGATGAATTTTATTTTTAAAAATAAGCTATAATTAGATAAGATGTCATACGCTAAATGAATAATAGAGGTTGATGGCATGCGCAGAAGAAGTAAATGATGAGTAATGACTGACATTTGGCCCATACGGGCACGATCTTCTTGGGATTGGACTCGTCATCGCTGCTGTCGCTGCTGGCCGCCTCGTCGATGCCATAGTCGTCCACCGTCTTCGGCTTCTGCGGCTCGCGTTCGTCGCGCGGCGGCGTCATGTTGTACTGGCCTGACGAGAACGTCGTGTTCTTCAGCTGATTCACCACCGGATGCACCACCGGCTTCTGCAAACAATTACATCATCAATCAAACACTGTTTTTCTGAAATAAAACTTTTTCCAATAAAAGTATCAGTACAGGGGTGCCACGAGAGGTTTAACAGCCTAAGATCATAGACTCTAAATGAAATTTTCAACAAAAAATGTCGAGTAAAATTTTCTTATATAGATCTTAGGTTTTGAGATGAATCGATTTTTTGTTAAATGTCAATAACTAGAAAACTACTAGTCAAAATCAAATTCTAAGGATATGATTGAAAAGAGGAAGAAATTTCCAAAACGATTCATATAAATTGTTCTTTTGTTTCATGTTTTTAAACTTTTTATGAGCTCCAAACTGTTTGAAATTTGGCTTTAAACTCGACAAAGGAACAAATCTTATTGGAAATTTCTTCTTCTTCCAACCATATACTTAGAATTTGATTTTGACTGATGGTTTTCTAGTTATTGACATTTTTTTTAAATATAGAAAATTCAATACCTATACGGTATCTCAAAAACTAAGGTTGATATAACAAAATTTTATTGGACATTTTTTGTTGAAAAATTCCATTTAGAATTCATGATCTTAGGCTGTTACACCATTTGTTGGACATCTGTATAATAAGTAAAGTTAATTCGAATGGCTTTTTGTTAATTTTGAGTCCCTTGCGAGAAGATCCCTCCTGGCCTGAATTATAATTTAATTTGTCAATATTACTTAGCTGTTTAACGTGCCCATCCGATTGCACTGAGTAACCGGTTAAAAACGTTTGGTCATAACTTTGAAATCGGGATCTGTCTGTAATATATTAAACAATATTAATAATCTTCTGTCTAGCTGGATTTAAAAAGGCTGTAAGTTGAATATCTGCATAGTGCTGTTCTATTTTTATTAATTCAACATAATATTCAACTCAATGCTGATAATATTCAGTTTGAAATGGCCAAATCTGATACTGTCTCTTTTATTTTTAATGTTTTTGACCACTTTAAGATAGACGGGGTGTACACAGTCACTGTTTTTGTGAAAGGTGAAATCTTTGAAGAGATATTACATACAGCAATCCTTACATAACCTCTATTTGACCAATCAATAAAAGAATGCGAGAGGTTTTAGACTCTGGTTCTACTTTGTTTCTATTGTGCTATTGCTGCTAAAACTTATTACAAATACATGTTGATCATAAACCAAGCTCAAGCAACGTTTCCTAATAGAAAGGCTGAGTAAATTAAATCCAACTGAGATGTGAACAACTCAATAGTAATCAAATTGAGCGTAATTTATTAGTATTGAATAATTTATATTGCTGAAGTGGGTGAATAATATAAGTGGTATGTAGTTGAAGTTTATTCTATAAAAAATATTTGTGATTTTAATTACAATACTGTGTGAAACAGTTCCACCGGCGATTGATTATTCAACATCATGTGCCCGATATTAGAGAAAATTGAAGTAGTGTTTTGTAAATTTTGTTAAAGGAAATATACAGAAAACTTTGCATGCAGAATATTAAAGTTAATTTATTGGATCAATTACTAGTAAAAATAGAAAATGGTCACTTACAACTGGAGGTTTAGCAGTTTGATTTGGTTTCAAATTTTCCTTAGCATCTGCTGCTTTATGTTGTGCTCTGCAAAAAAATTAAAATTTAAAGATTAATCAAATAAAATGATCAATAAGAAAAAATAATAAGAACTGTAGTTAGTTACTAAAAGCTATTCATTACCGATGCGTTTACAATTTCTTTTTTACCTAATAAATGATTCAATGATATAATATTAATTATTCATTTATCCATCGTAACTTATTGATATTGATAGTTTACAAATAATATTAAATATTGTGTTTCTTCTAGTAAATTGTTAAAACCCCCCATTTAGCTTATTGGTCAGATTTGGTAAAAGAGCTTTTGAGTAGTTGGAAAAATATTTTCATTCATGTGAATGTGGTTGAGAGCAAATGAAGTTTGGTATCTATATATATAAAAATGAAATGGCACTCACTCACTGACTGACTGACTGACTCACTCACTCACTCACTCGCAGAACTAAAAATCTACCGGACCAAAAACGTCCAAATTTGGTAGGTATGTTCAGTTGGCCCTTTAGAGGTGCACTAAGAAATCTTTTGGCAATATTTTAACTCTAAGGGTTTTTTTAAGGGTTTAAAGTTTGTCTTTTAGCATGTATATTCTTCTTCTCCCAATCTCTTAATTATAATTGAAATTTCCATATCATATGTTACTATAGAACTATAATCTAGATAGAGTACCTCTTCGAAACAGTTGTTAACTGGCAACTAAATTAATAATTTTGTCAGGTTGGCATTAAGTTGAGTTGACTTTGTTAGGTTGGCATCAAGTTGAAGATTTAAGTGCATTTATCGCGGAGAAATTGATTAGGCACTGCTACTTCAATCCTGGGAATATTATATCACTGGCCGTCAGGCTCGCTTCGCTCGCCATATCCGTTTAGCCAGACGTTTAGTCTGGACCCCGACTGGATTGTCCTAACATATGATAAAAACGCTCAAATGAAAAATGCAGGCGAGCGAAGCGAGCCTGCTGGCTAGACGGATATGGCGAGCGAAGCGAGCCTGACGGCTAGTCATGAATATTAATCAACGGAGTTTCTAAATTACTCGTGGTCTATTTAATCCTCTGTAATATAGCCGATTATTTGCCATGACTTTTCAATCATGTAATATAATTTGTAATGTAATTTTCACAATCCGAGAGAACCCATTGTTTAAAAAAATAAAAGTGTCGACGACGGTGAAAATTCCTAACAAGTAAAAGTTGGATTAGAAAAATATGTGCCTCTTGTCAGCCTATTACGAGGATGGGACTTGGAAAAGGTCTCAAATACAGCGAGATAGAGCCGGGCGCGTTCATCTGTTGTAGATAGATCCAGGTCCCGTCCTCGTAACCGACTGCCATGAGGCATACATTTTACTAGACCATATGAATTTTCACAGTCGACGAAACTTGATTTTTCTTAAACAATGTGATCTCTCGGATTGTGGAAATTCATGACATACATAATCAGCTAAATTACAAAACTGACAATTATGGCAAATATTTGGCTTCATTACAGAATATGGAATGGAACACGTGTAATTTAGAAGCTCCGTTGAAGAATATCCATGATATCAACTTACATTATATATCTTCATTTGTATTCATATGAAATGGGGGTTTTTAATTATCGGCTACATTACAACACTGTGATTATTATCATACATAGAAGCCTTTGCAACATATAAAAGTCATATGACTGTAATGGGGCCCTAAGCCTTTTTTGTTGAGAAACGCATAATTCAACAAGGAATGCACAAAGATGTTTACGAGATTTCTATATCTGAATAGTATAGATGAATAAAGGCTAATTGATGTTTACTTACTTGGAGTTGGCTTCGGCAGCGGCCTCCTTCTTCTTAGCAGCGCTGGCCTGCAGCAATTCTTCTCTCTTCTTTGCATCCATCTCGCGTTTCTTGTTGAGCTCTTCGTGCTTCTTCTTGATAGCCTCCTGCTTCGACAGCTTCTCCTGTCGTTTCTTCTCCAACGCCAACTTCTTCAATTTATCCTGTTCTTTCTTTTTGGCAGCCGCTTCTTGGATTTTCGCCAGCTTCTCTTCTTGTTCCTTTTCTTTTTTCTCCAGTTCAGCTTTCCTGGCCTCCTCAGCACGACGAGCTGCCTCCTCTTCAGCTTTCTTAGCTGCAAGTTCGGCAGCTACCTTGGCGGCTTCTTTCTCTTCAGTTGCCTTTCTCGCCTCTTCAACTTTCCTTGCTTCCTCGGCCTTTCTCTCTTGCTCAGCCTTTTCTCGCGCCAATTGTTTCTCCCTTGCTTTCTGTGCCATCGTTTCTCTGTCCACTTTTGGCTCAGGTTCGGATTCATCATCAAGGCACACTCCATTCAACTTCTTATGAAGATCCTTCCTTATTTTTGTCCGTCCGACTCTGGGCTTCACAAATACCTCCGTTTCCGCAGAGGTGCTTGCATCATCATTGGCCATCGTTTGTTTGATCATATTTCTTGTTTTTGTTCGGGTTACGCGTTTCGTAGTGGTTGTTGTCGTGCTTTCGACTACGTTGTTCTCTACCTCGACCGACACAACTGTTGTTGCACTTTCAACAAGCACATTGTTGTTGACATTGTCGAGCGACGATGTGGCCGCCACACACTCCACCGCTCCTTCGTTCCTTCTGCTTGGAGTCAATGCAACTTGTTGCTCCTTGGTCATCTTCTCGAACTGTTCTGTCCTCTTTTTCACCAAGTTCATCCTGTAATTTCCAAACATATAGAAGTTACAAAAAACAATTCAAACTATGGAAAAGCATGATGAAACTGCAATTTAACACTAACCAATGAATCATTTTTTCGATTTAGGTTCTACTGGTTTTGGTTATAACCTAAACAAAATGACCCATTCTACTCAATTACTGATTTTCAAGTAAAGGAGTTTACCAGAGATTGAAAGTAATTATTGTGTAACAACCGAAACCGGTAACTGGATTTTTGATAAATCTGTAGTTTGGCAATATCTAGTCTTTCTATGCAGTATGATATCAATTAGGCTGACCATAGTGATGTGAATTGAAAGTGAACTAATGATACTTTGCAAAAAAACGAGAATGTTGAGATAATGTGTTCAAACTTGCTTTATAAGCTAGGATACCTGGTATAATCTTGAGGATAATTGGATTTTTCAACTGAGATACGTCAACCGAGATGGATCTTTTTATTTTCTGTATCTCAGTAGAGCATAAATCTATGTTTGGTCACTCCTCATAGGTTAATTTTAATACAAATAATCAAAGATAAGTATGTAGTATGCTTACTGATCGATGGCGCCGATAGATTTCTCGACGGCACTGGCCATGGCAGTGGTCGTGCTATCCGGATTCTTTTTGATAACTTTTGTGCGGTTTGTTTTCGGCCATTTGAAAGTTCCCGACAGCGATTCGCCGGCTGACGGACGGCGCAGCTTCACAGGCATATGCAAATTCTTCTTTATTTTCAAGTCGGCGGTCTGCAAATACAAACAATAACTATAGTCTTATAACTGAATAGAAAAAAATTCCCTTCGGTATACTACTATAAATGTATTTTATAAACATTAATCGCTAATAAATTAGTGAGATTCAATTTATAAAGTCAGCACCTGATTAACATTAGTTTGCTACTTCTCTGTCATCAGACAAAGTGAATAGCTCTATCCTTTTCCAACTCCGCACGGTTGCTAAAACGCTATTGAAAAAGTTGAATAAAATGTTTTTATTTAGTTTAAGATAGTATCTAATATGAGTTTAGAATAATAGGCTATAGTTAATTTCTATCAAGGCCAGCAGTCTTCCCTATCTTCTGCAATGTTAACTCATGTACCTTTTTCTCAGAAACCATTCTAGCTACAGACACGAATTTTGGCACACTGGTTCATAGTTAATATTATGGAGACTTTCAACCAGTTCATATCACCTTATAAAAATGTTATGATTTTTTAAAGAAAATCCTTATAAAAAGTGAATAATTTTACTCAAAATTGACCATAATATGTAAATCAATTAGTATATTTCAATAATCTCTGGTTAAAATGTTCAACTAAATTATATTGATGACTCTGTGAAATTTCATCACTGTGACATGGAGGGTTTTTGAGAAAAAGGCACACAAAGTTTAAAAAATACGTTTTTGAGATAATCGCTTGCGAAAAAATATTTTTATAAAAATTTACATTAATTTAATGCCGGTGCGGAAAAATTTGACGCGTATGTTGTTTTTATTTTTTATCTCATCAAAAAACATTGATAAATACATATTGTTATACATCGTTACAAAGAGGAAAAAGTAAGCTATGGAACTGTACTAAAATCGAAAAATCGATATTTTCATCGATTTTCACTGGACTATACTGGCCTTAAACTATGAAGAGATATAAATAATGAACTACCACAATATTAATTTATTCTCAATTATGAAAATTTATTATTAAATCACGAAAAGATATATTTTCTTAATAACCTGATATATTTGAGTTTTAATTGATTATTATCAACAATAATAAACAATTAAATATTATATGAGATAAAAAGCAATTACTTGAATTACAGCTATCTACTATGAAAGCTGTGGAAATGGAAAATTGACTCCACCGTCCCAACACTTCCACTGACTTATAATGTAAATCTCATTATAAATAAGACATAGATACAAACTACGATAAATAGTTCAATACACAGACTAAATTGACTTTGAATAAAATATTTAAAATGTATTCAATAAATGAATGTTATAGTAGCATTTTTAAGCAACGACGATAAAGTTTAGGTTTGTGGTTGGGTGGCGACGAGCTCAAGAACTACCGGGGCAAATACATTAAACAACTATAATTCAGAGTAAATAGCCTGCGCTCACTTAAATTCATTATTTTAATGTTAATGCCACAATCACTGCAAAAGTAAGAGCAAGTAGTCACAAGATATTTCATTTCACATAGATTACTTCAACTAAGATGTCCTTGTTGGAATTTGACACAATTTCCTGGACAAATGACAATGATTATCCAATAGACAGCAAACATTAGATCCGCACAAAGAAGAATACGTCAACTCAAGTGATTTGTACTCTTATTTTAATAATCATTTCAGCATATAACATGCTACCTTATTTTTTATTGACCTTAGTTGTTTCGAACTCAAGAAAAAGTCTTTTACATTGAAAAAAAAATATTTTTATGACTTTTATTGACCAGAGATCCTTTTGAATGTTCTGTCTTGCCAAATTACCAAATGTCACTTACTATATTATACAATCACGTTTATAGGATAGGATAAGCAACTGATTTTCTATTTAACAATAAAGTACAAAATTAATAAAAACAATTTCTTAACAGAAAAAACAACTAAAAACACATTATTTTGTAACTGTATTCAAATAATGATAAAAAAAACAGAAAACACTACTAAATTCCTGAAGACTAATAGAATATTATTTAGATCTAAAGGTGCGTACAGACTTTCGCTCTGCTCCGCAACCGAACGTCACTCCAGCAGAGCGATTGATGATCGACCGGCGAGCAAGAGTCAGTCGTTCGACCGGGGAACGCGAGAAAATCCAACATCTTCCATAACGTTCATGATGGGTGCGTGGGCGGTGCGACTGTGGTTCGATGGTGGTACGAGGGAGGAGCGTGCTCGGTGCTGGTTGGAAGCGCGAATATGTGTACGCAGCTTAAGACTTTCACAACAATTAAATGCAAAATTTAAAATTCATGAAAGCACACAAGAAATGCAATTGTTTCAATAAAAATTTATATTTAAAATTAAAATATAAATTATAAATAATAAATAAATTAATTTATAATTATATAAATATTATAATATAAATTTATATTTAAAATTTTAATTAATCTGAATAAAAATAAATATACCCAAGATCCACAAACCTGATGTACCTATTCGACCTCTAATTAACCACACACAAGCCCCGGCCCACAACCTAGCAAAACATCTAGATAAAACAATAAGACAATATATAACATTCCATGAACACACTGCTGTAAAAAACAACATAGAACTAACAAACAAAAAAATCCTGATTCCACATAATTCAACATTGGCTTCATTTGACATCTCCAATCTGTACACCAATACAGGAGACAATAAAATACCTAGAAGATATGCTACAATCAAACAACACCCCACAGGACATTATGCAAGAAATAATAACTCTAACCAAACTTGTAACCTCACAAAACTATTTTGAATTCAATAGTAAATTTTATTTTCAACCCCATGGCCTCCCTATGGGATCACCCATATCTTGCATTCTAGCAGAGATTTTCATTCACACTATAGAACAAAAACACATACTACACAGCCATGATCCCAAATCACACATCCAATCCAATAGAATACTCACTTGGTTCCGATATGTAGATGACATATTAATACTATACAGGGGGAACAAACGACAACTTGAAACACTACACACCCACCTCAACCGCATACACCCAAATTTGACGTTCACAATGACAACCACAGATTACAACACTGAACTGCACACAATAAAATATATTGCACAACAAAATGGATACAAACCCTCAATGATTGACAAACTACTACAAAAAATTAGAAACAACAAGAACAATCCGCAAAACTCTGACAAATACAACACTGATAATCATACAGCATTCGTCACCCTCACATACCACAACAATAAAACTTACAAAATAGCAGCATCATTCAAGAAAATAAAATACAAGGTTGCACACAGAACAAAAAACTCACTGAAAAAACTCTTGTCCCCACACAACACCTCTCAAAATCAATACAAGAGACCAGGAATTTATAAGCTAAATTGTAAAGATTGCAGCAAATTCTACATAGGTAAAACAGCTAGAAATTTCAATATAAGATTCAAAGAACACACAAGAGCCATTACCCATCCGTCCTCCCATTCCACCTTTGCAGAACACATTATCTCCACTGACCACACACACCCTGAAATAGACAACAACCTCGAAATACTCCACTATTCCCACAAAACCAGAAAATTAAATGTACTAGAACAGTTTGAAATATACAAACACACCAAACAACAGCCAAACAATATTCTGAATGACCAAATCAACTTTTCCTCCCACACCCTGTTTGACAAACTCATTTAAATACTCCTCCATTAACCACCAAAACTCCCCTCCACCACCACCAAATTTCACCCTCATAACCTTAAACACTTCAGTTCCTGTTTGGCTTGGAAATGTGCGATACCAGCACGAAACGGACGTCGCCACTTCAAAGAATGTGAGTGCTTTTTCACTTTAAAGTTTTATAAAATTTAATAGTAATAAAATATACTTCAAAAATATTATTACCTTTGATGCTGTTCTCCTTGGACGACGGGTGGTGGTATCACCAAAATCACATCCTTCAACATTTTCATCGATAACAAATGTGGTTGTCTCATTTGCACTTTTAGCTGCAATAAAAGAAATATATATTACAAAAAATCGAATCCTAATCCAATGAATGATGCTAAAGTCATGAAACAACGAGCAGCTCTCCCACACCTTTCCCTGGAGGGACTTTCCCAACATATAGGCTACAGACTGAGCAAGACAAGGCAATGCAGTAAAAAAGTTGACCCATTATCCAAAAAATGTAATAAACTTCAAATTTGCTCGATGTGATTCAAGAAAAATTTCACCGAATAACAATAAATGAATAAATTTCCATCGTCATTAAGCAACTTTGGCATTAGAGAAAGTCAGAGCTAATACTGAATTTAAAAGTGAAGATGATATGAATAAAGTATTAAGTTTAAATTTTTTATACTTACTTCCCCATAAATAAACAGATCAGATTTCAATTGAGATTCAATGTTTTGCACGAGCATCCTGTCACAATATAATTTAATTTATATGATTTAATATAATTTAATCATTGATATCTTCACATTTTACAACAATTTCTCAAGAATAAAATTTGAATTATCAATTCTTAGAAGTAAACAAACTAAAAAATTTGCTCGTCAAATAAGGTTAAAAAACAGCTTCATAGTATTACTGTCTACAAGTGGTAAAGAAATTATTGTTTTTTACCGAGTAGTTTATTAAGATAGTATTTTATTTGCGTTTAGAATAATAGGCTATCTTCTATTATATTTATGAATATTTAATCCACAGTTCAACCCTGAGATCTCAGTAACCACTGAACCAATCTTTAAGTTACGTCAAATTAAAGGTGATGATGAGTAAGTTTGCAGAAATGCATTAAAATTTATGTTTTTTCTAAGATCCAATTATTATTTAATAATTTTTCCTTTCCACACACCCAAAACCTACAATTACTATCAAGTAATAGTAGGTATATACACACCCAACCTAAACTTGGCTGTAATGTCATTGTAGAATTTCGTCAATTTCAAACAGCTGATCATGCGTATCTATTTCAAACGGCTGATCATATAATATGTACAATTATTTGAAAATTTGCTCGGCTTACAATAATTTTATTATTATTATGAAGCAAGGCGAAACGATAGGAGCATTAGGCTAAAGCCACACAGAAAGCGGGTTGAAGCGTGTAGCAGTAACAAGCGTGTACAAGCATTGAGCAGCGCTGTTTAGCATGGCCAAACAGAAAGCAGTGTACCTATAGTGTGGTCCACGTTATAATGACAGTATTTGATCAACTTTGGTTTTGCTATCCTTGTCTATCATTCGAAAAAACCGGTGGTACTATCCTTTTCTAGGTCCACAACGATGCCAATTATGTTTTTGACAGTGTAGAAATATAATTAACAAATGCAGAGAATCGGCATCACTATTCTTCTATCTTTATCCACTGCCATTATAACATGGACCTCATTATAGCAGTATTCAGCCTTAATCATGGCTTCAGCATAGTGCTGTCCATTTAGGTTAGTTGAGTATTTTAGTAATGTCCATTAAATCATCAGGAATTGTTTTGTAGAGCATTATTATTGTACCGGTATGCCTAATCTTAAACAATATGCCGCCAGTGTTGTCACGGTTTACAAAATTATTATTATTTTTTGTAAATTTATTATTATTCTAAGAAATATTTATTAGATACATCCCACAACACAATCCTCTTAAATTTTCGGTATCGAACGACATAATAACCTTCTACAGGATAACACAAAACATTAAACACTTCTACAGCACGCTCTAAACTGAGCAGCAAAATCAAGCCGATTCAACTTTAAGCAGGATATGGCAGCAAGCGTGCGAGCAGGAGAGCCGGTCCTGCTATCTATGTGGCCACGCTCACTAGTAGTTCTGTGAACAGTAGACCTCACGCAGTATTCTCATTCACAAGTACCTGATGTCAACTGTTTTAAATGTTAACAAAATCAGTTCACGTTTGAATTTGTATTCCATAATTTATTAATATTTATGTTAATTTAAACAATGAATAGAATATATTTCTATTCCAGAATTTATATAATATTCATCCATTTCCATCTAATGAAAATTAATTTTTTTCAATCGAAAATATTATAATTTCTTCAGCATTATTTAGTTAATTTGATTATTTTTAATCACCTACTAAATTAGTTTTTTCGAATGTGAGAATATTGATACTGATGGACACGATAATAGTACCATGATAGCAAAACAAAATATTGAAACAAAAGACCTTAAAGCTGCGATTAGACCAAATTTATTAACAAAATGTTAATAACTCATTCCTTATAGATTATATTAGATTGAACATAACTTATAATACACATGATGAACATGTGTGTTTGTCAACTTGCGTTCAATCTAATCTCTATCTTCTTCTTCTTCTTCTTCTTCTCTATACTTATAAAAGGCTAAGCCCCGACAGACTGAAATCACACCACAGCCCAAACTACTGAGCCTAAAAACTTGAAATTTTGCACGATTGTTTATGGTAGCCTGAAAAATCCACTAAGAAAGGATTTTCAGAAATTTGCCCCCCTGAGGGAGCTGGGGCCCCCCCAAAATTCTGTACTTTTTAACCGCTCATTGCACAGCAAAGTCATGAGGAACTTTTTTGTTCAGCTACGAAAAAAAATTTGATATATGCAGAAAAATTTCGATCACGAGCACAGGGGGGTCCAGGAGAGGACATTTTTCGGAAATGTTGATCTCTATACTTATAAAAGGCTAAGCCCCGACAGACTGAAATCACACCACAGCCCAAACTACTGAGCCTAAATCTTCTTCTTCTTCTTCTTCTTCTCTATACTTATAAAAGGCTAAGCCCCGACAGACTGAAATCACACCACAGCCCAAACTACTGAGCCTAAAAACTTGAAATTTTGCACGATTGTTTATGGTAGCCTGAAAACATCCACTAAGAAAGGATTTTCAGAAATTTGCCCCCCTGAGGGAGCTGGGGCCCCCCAAAATTTTGTACTTTTTAACCGCTCATTGCACAGCAAAGTCATGAGGAACTTTTTTGTTCAGCTACGAAAAAAAATTTGATATATGCAGAAAAATTTCGATCACGAGCACAGGGGGGTCCAGGAGAGGACATTTTTCGGAAATGTTGATCTCTATACTTATAAAAGGCTAAGCCCCGACAGACTGAAATCACACCACAGCCCAAACTACTGAGCCTAAAAACTTGAAATTTTGCACGATTGTTTATGGTAGCCTGAAAACATCCACTAAGAAGGGATTTTCAGAAATTTGCCCCCCTGAGGGAGCTGGGGCCCCCCCGAAATTTTGTACTTTTTAACCGATCATTGCACAGCGAAGTCATGAGGAACTTTTTTGTTCAGCTACGAAAAAAAATTTGATATATGCAGAAAAATTTCGATCACGAGCACAGGGGGGTCCAGGAGAGGACATTTTTCGGAAATGTTGATCTCTTCTCTCTCTATACTTATAAAAGGCTTAGCCCCGACAGACTGAAATCACACCACAGCCCAAACTACTGAGCCTAAAAACTTGAAATTTTGCACGATTGTTTATGGTAGCCTGAAAACATCCACTAAGAAAGGATTTTCAGAAATTTGCCCCCCTGAGGGAGCTGGGGCCCCCCAAAATTTTGTACTTTTTAACCGCTCATTGCACAGCAAAGTCATGAGGATCGTTTTTGTTCAGCTACGAAAAAAAATTTGATCTATGCAGAAAAATTTCGATCACGAGCACAGGGGGGTCCAGGAGAGGACATTTTTCGGAAATGTTGATGTAAAATCACACTACAGCTCAAACTAATTGTCCTACAGACTTGAAACTTTGCACAAATATTCTTCAAACATGCTAGACGCGCACTAAGAACGGATTTTGAGATATTTTGCCTCTAAGGGTTTCAAAGGATGAAAAAGGATCCTATTAAGTAAGGTTATGAACATGATAAGGTGAGTGCCATATGGAAATGAGATAATTTATCTATTGACATGTGATATTCTAACATATGTTGTAATCATTGGAAATAACAAAATAATATGTTAGAAATTCAAAAAAGAACATCTGTTCTATTATTGTTTTCTACCTGATTCCACTCAACCTCAATAATATTGTTCTGATAATAATTGATAAATATGTTTAATATTATTATTATTATTGATATAATAAAAGTATTGTTTTGATAATTAATTATTATCATTAATATAATAATAGTATTGTTTTGGTAATCAATAAATATTTTTATTTTCACAAACTCTGTATAATTTATAATGGTGAATGTGAAACAGCTGCATCAAAGAAATTATCTCAAAAACATATGTTTAGGAAAACCATAGTTTTGAAATTCGTTTTCCTGATGCAATGTATAAGCCTTTTTAAACAGTTTTTTTGAGACTGCTAAATAAACGTCTACAGTTTTATCAATGCTGTATCGGCAATATGAAAACGCATGCAGTTAATATGTCTTTAAATAAAGGTGTTGATATCTACATGATAATTATTCTCTACCATTTTTATTTAATTAAAATTTCAAAATTATTCAAGCCTTGATAGAATGATTGACTCACTGTACAGTCAGTCGAAAATTTTAATATTGAAATAAGGGGTATTTTGGGAAGCTGAACAAAAAAGTAAGGTCCTATGCACCTTTTTGATATTATTTCTTCAAATGAAAAATGAGTTTTGTGGGTTGTCAAAACTCCCCCTGAAAGAGAACTATTCATTTTATCCTATCTTTTAGTAAAATAACAATGATTTCTGCATTGAATAACATCTATCTTGCCAACAAGAATCGAACTCTTTGTGAATTTAGATATGACCTACACTTTAGATTTATATAATTCTATTAATAAATTCATGGAAATTGAAGTATTTTTTTTCAGTTAGTTGATGAAATTGATTATGAAAAGAGAAAATGATTATAATTTTATCAATACAGAATTAGTTGAATGAATTGTCGATGTACTGAGTTCTTGGTCAACAATAATTCAATATTGGTATTTATCCAATCATTATTTTTTTCAGAAGTTATTTCATTTGAATTAGAAAATATTTATAAGCTCCTATCAATTTATCATTCGTAACAATGAATTCTTCAAAACATGAATTTAATCAAATAAAAAATTGTCCATACTTCTGTATTCATGTTCGCATGTTTTCCACTTGTGATGGATAGAAAAAATATTGTGGAGCGAGCTGCACGGCGAATTGTAATCGAGGGCTCTGATTGGCTGAAAAGTTCGTAGTGTGGTGAGGTGAGCAGTTAGAACAGAGGCAAGCGGCACGGCGAATGGTTCGGAGTACGGTACGGCGAATGATTAACAGCTGATTTTTAACATTATGAAACATATGCTCATGTTCGTTGAAAGGCAAGATGTTCGGAGGAATGCACGGTTTGCTGCGCGGTTCGAGGTTCGGTTCGGCATGTGTGGACGCACCTTTAGTTGTTACAGGACATTTATACAGATCACAGGCCAAAGCAACATGATAATTAATCTATCTTCTTCTTCTTCTTCTTCTTCTTCTTCTACCTATATCTAAAAGGCTAAGTCCCGACAAACTGAAATCACACCACAGCCCAAACGACTAAGCCTAAAAACTTGAAATTTCGCACAATTGTTTATTGTAGCCTCAAAACATCCACTACAAAAGGATTTACAGAAATCTGCCCCTTCCCCTTGAGGGAGCTGGGCCCCCCAAATTTTCACTTTTTAACCGTTCATTGCACAGCAAAGTCATGAGGAACTTTTTCGTTCAGGTACGAAAAAAATCAGATCTGTGCAGAAAAATTCCAATCAGGAGCACAGGGGGGTTCAGGAGAGGGCACTTTTCGAAAATTTTGATGTAAAATCACACTACAGCTCAAACTAATTGGCCTACAGACTTAAAACTTTGCACAAATATTCTTCAAACATGCTAGATGCGCACTAAGAACGGATTTTGAGATATTTTGCCTCTAAGGATTTCAAAGGATGAAAAAGGATCCTATTAAGTAAGCTTATGGTAAGGTGAACTCCATTATGGAACTGAGATAATTGACACATGATATTCTAACATATGTTGTAATCATTGGAAAGCTTAAAACAATTTCATCAATTAGCTGATCGAATTGATTTTGCGTTGATTGAGAGCGCGAGCTTACCACGTGTTTGTTCCATCATTGTATGCTTGGCCAGTTCGGTTTGCGCCTTCTATCAGCTGTATATGGAGTCTTATACACTCCGATTAGAACAGAGCACAAAGATTTTCTTTGTTTAGGAGTTTGTTGATAACTCTTTTTTCAAATTCAAATTTTATTGTCATCAAAAATCACATTGAAAACTTTCTTAATAGACAACAAGATTACAGGAACAAAATGTCAAATATATACCTACATTTATTTGTAGCACGGCCAGAAAAAGACAAAGACAATACTAGCCGTGAGTTTATTAAATATAACTTAATATAATATATTTTTTGTTAATATTTTGTGAATAAAAATTACGAGTTGATGAGAGATGCGAGTAATTCCTTATATTTGATCCGAATGGTTATTCATAATACAGTAGTCGGGGTCACTGCAATCAAACATTTTTTTATTCTGTACGGTAGCTAATAAATTTCATAAGTATTGATTGTCCATAATGTATCCAGTGTCCATAATGGAAGTAATTGAACTACTCAAAATTAATGGCTTACTGGTCCCTCATAGATTTATAGTATTCCTGGTGATTGAGCCTGTCTTTTTCAGCGTTGTCTATTAATAATAAAGCTTAATTTACAACTAGCTTACCCAGCGAACTTCGTACCGCCAATGTATCTCATGTTACACTTGACTTTATTTGGTGAATCATGAAATTAATTTATCTGACAATCAACATGTTCATTTACATCTCAATACGGACTTCCTATGTGCTTAGTCATGCAGCATTCATTATTCCGAAAACATAATTATTATTCTTCTCAATCAATTGGTAGTAATATCTATCAGTAAAGTTTTCAATTAAAAAAAAGGTTATATCAGTGTTTCAAAGGAAAATATTCAATGTTTTCATAGCTGTAGATTGTCGATATATGGTCCAGGAAATATGCGATGTACGATGAATCACACAGAATTCCATATTCTTTCCATTTTAGGATGAATATAAGCTAAGCTAAATTCAAAAAATTGTAAATTATTCTTTCATTCTTCAGTAATTAATGAATGCATATCAATATGAATACTATACTCATATATACTATACAATATAGATATACTCTCTTTCATTAAGTGAATAATTTTTTTCAACATTTTCCAGTTTCTCAATGATAGGGAAGTGATAATATTATTTGTATAGGTCTTCTAAGGAACCATTATCAACAGCTGGTACCAATAAACTACACTTCAACTCCAAACTACCGTTTTAATACCAGTACACAATAATTTATCACAGGGTGATATGTTTATGGCAGCTGGTAACTTTAGATGCTAAATCATATTATCACAATATGATCTTGAATCATGATCATCTTTTCGTTCTTCAGTAGCCGCTCGGCCGAAAATTTCGAAAACATATGTCTGTAAAATGGATTAATAAATAATTATTATAAGCCCCCCTATTAAAATTTCTGTTCAGAAACTATCCCCAATATTCACACAACATATTCCCAAAGTTTCATGCCATTATGTCAAGTAGTTTTCAAGTCTACAGGGAACAAACAAACATGCAAACAAACACACAAACAGACATTCATTTTTTTATAGATTTCCATTCGGCTCAAACAAAAGCCTCTCTAAATGAAAGTAGAATGATAAGGATTCAGTTCTGTTGTTTTAACATTTTTTCAAATCACTTTCAAAAAGTTCATGTAGTACCTATTATTGTGTTTGAGACACTTCTGGCGCTATCATAGTTTCACCACTATTCTGTTCCACAGTCCTATCTCTTGCAGTCGTTAACTATATCTATAATAATTATATAAAGTAAAGAGCTGGCTTATGCACGTACGGGATAGGAAAATTATGTTTGACGCATCATCACGTCTGAACTACTGGACTAATTAACTTGAAATTTTACTCACAGATTCTTAATTAACCAAGGATGGTTATAGGCCTATTCTCAATTCTTCAAAATTTCATTTTGTCAAGTTTTCATTTTGTCAAGTTTTAACATAGACCCTTGCGAAGCACGGGTTCTTGCTGGTAGAATCTATAAGGATTAAGTAATTAACATTTTGTTAATAACCTTGGTGTAAACCCAGCTTAAAGATGCATACCTCTTCAAGGTCTTTGATTTAAACTATAGACCTTATACAAATACAGTAATAGACTGGCTTCTCCACACATCTGTGTAATCACTTGTCAGCTGATTTATGATGAATAATTCTATAGTCTGATTTTTACTCTAGGTGCGTACAGACTGTCGCTCTGCTCCGCAACCGAACGTCACTCCAGCAGAGCGATTGATGATCGACCGGGGAACGCGAGAAGATCTAACATCTTCCGTAACGTTCATGATGGGTGCGTGGGAGGAGCGACTGTGGTTCGATGGTGGTACGAGGGCGGTACGAGGGAGGAGCGTGCTCGGTGCGGGTTGGAAGCGCGAATATGTGTACGCAGCTATATATTGGCGTATGAAGGAGGCTCCTTTTACTTTCCTTGCCCTATTACCATAGGTAAGGAAAGTATTGCTTTCCGAAAAAAATTAAGGTACCCCAATTTCTAAATTTCTATACGTTTCAAGGTCCCTGAGTCCAAAAAAAGTGGTTTTTGGGTATTGGTCTGTATGTGTGTGTGTGTGTATGTGCGTCTGTGTATCCAGCACGATATCTCATCTCTTAATTAACGGAATGACTTGAAATTTGGAACTTAAGGCCCTTCCCCTATAAGGATCCGACACGATTAATTTCAATCAAATGCAATTCAAGATGGCGGCTAAAATAGCGAAAATGTTGTCAAAAACAGGGGTTTTCGCGATTTTCTCGAAAACGGCTCCAACGATTTTGATCAAATTTATACCTAAAAAAGTCATTGATAAGTTCTATCAACTGTCACTAATCCCATATCTGTAAAAATTTCAGGAGCTTCGCCCCATCTATGCAAAGTTTGATTTCAGGTTCCCAATTATCAGGCTTCAGATACAATTTAAACAAAAAATTCCAAGTGGAAAAGATTGGGCATGAAAATCTCTACAATTAATGTCCAGTAACATTTTCACGTAAAATTGGAAATAAGCTCGAAGTTCGAGAAAATAAGATTATTCAATTTGCAAACTGTTAGCAAGTGTTGATTCTATTAAATCATTCACCATGAACAGATAGCAGACTTCATGTGTCTGCAGCGTTATTGTCCTGTCATCAGCTGGCTTAGATCTTCGAATAGTAGACTAATTTAGATGCGCGGGAACACTAGCGTCAGTTGATTAATTTTCATAACGGCAAGGAAAGTTGTGTGAGTACGCCACACAAGATTTTTTCCTTTTATATTATCCTTGAAATGCAAAAATTCCAAAAACCTTGTATATACGTCGACGCGCAATTTAAAAAGGAACATACCTGTCAAATTTCATGAAAATATATTACCGCGTTCCGCCGTATAAACATATAAACATTAAGAGAAATGCCAAACCGTCGACTTGAATCTTAGACAGTCTCACTTGGATCGGTCAACAACACTGGTTCAATAGTTACTGCTCAACTACTCTGAGCTGCTTCTTAACGCTTATCGCTTAAAACTGCTTTCTGTATGGCCGCAGCCTCAGGGTTTTAAAACTAGATCACGCGCGCTTTCCAAAAATAAGAGTAAAGAAAAAGAGAGGAAGAGAGAGAAAGGGAAAAAGAGAGAAAACAAGAAAACTAAAATGCGAATGAGAATGAGAAAGAGAAAAATAGAGGAAGAGAAAGAAATAGAGGAAGGGAAAGGAAGAGATAGATAAAGAGAAATAAAAAGAAATCGAAAAGAGAAGGAGAATGAGAGTAAAAGGAATAGAGAAAGTGAAAGAGAAGGAAATAGAAATAAGGGAAGAAAGAATTATTTGAGAAAGAGGAAGACATAAAAAGAGAGAGAGAAAAGGAATGGAGAGAAAGAAAGAAAAGGAATGGAGAGAAAGAGAGAAAAGGAATGGAGAAAAAGAAGAAAAAGAGAGAAAGAAAAGAAAAAGAGAGAAGGAAAATAAAAAGAGAGAGAATGAAAGGAAAACGAAGAAAGAAGAATAAGAAAAAGAAAAGAAAAAGAGAGAAGGAAAAGAAGAAGAGAGAGAATGAAAGGAAAACGAAGAAAGAAGAATAAGAAGAAGAGAAGAAAAAAGGGGAAAAAGAAGAAAAAGAAGAGAGGGAAAATGGGGGACGAAAAAGAAGATGAAGAAATTAAAATGATGAAGAAAAGAAAAGAAAGAAGAAGAAAAAGAAGAAGATGAATATAAAATAGATAAACATGTTTTTTTGTAATAACAACTCCTCACATTTTGAAAAAAGTCATCCTGGACATGAGGAATGAACTTACAAAGATTCAATTTTGCCATTGATTTAACATAGAGATCGATGAGCTGGAAATTTTCACATTTCAACTTATGATTTGATGATCAGCTATTTTGAAACAAAATAGTTATTTGTATATCTAGAGTGAAAAGTACGACTTTTTCTCCCTGTGGGAAAAAGTTTGAAGCCCGAGGCGAAGCCGAGGGCAACAATTTTCCTGAGGGAGAAATAGTTATTTGTGCAACTAGTGCGCAAAGTGCCACTTTGCTGCACCGAAAGAAACGTTTACGCCCGAGCCGTAGGCGAGGGCGGAATGGTTTGTTGAGTGCAGCAGAGGAACTTTGCGCACGTATTTCACATTAAGTTTTTCCTACAGATTGAATATGAGAAGTGGGTAATTATGGGTAAAATTGCCTGAAATGCATCAAATGTTTTTCTGTGTAATTTTATTATTGATAAAAACCTTAATCCTAAAATCCTAAAGTCCTCGTTGTCCTTGGTTATAATATATAATGAATAATAATTAGCGCGTTGTGCTTCGTTGCACCTCTGCTCACTATAGCAGCCACACCAGTCACTGTTACCAACTTCATTTTGATTTTGCTGCACTGTTGCTCCATATAACCTACTAAGTATTTTGCGTTGCCATGTTGCAAATCTGGAGTGCAGAAAAGATTTTTCCCGCACTAGAGCGGAAAAGTGATTCTTTGCGTTCTGTAATCAGTGCAGCAATGGCCACTTTTCAACGTAACTGTAGGAAAACGTATTTTTCGCACGTGATGTACACATTTTTCCTCCATATACATGTTTTTATAGAAACTGCAAATAATATCATTTTAATAACTTACGTATTGGTGACAATGTTTCCTAACAACATAACCTAAAATCTGAAACCTAAAAACCGGTCGTCTGATTGGCACTGCCGATTGCGCTATCTATCGGCAAAAGTTGTAACAATTATATCAGCTGGGCTTCTACCAAAAATGGCTGACTCCAGTTCATGCGGTTCAGATTTGAATTGCAGATCAAAAATATTTGTTGGCTGGTATTTTGAATAGAATCAAATATTTTTAAAATTGTATAAATTTTAATCGTCTACTAATATTAAGAATATAATATCAGACAAACATATATTTCATGAGTTGATCAAATTGCTGGTTGTGGTATTGAATTCAGTTGACTTAATGACAGACACCTCTATTATGCTTTCTCATCTGAGCTTAGACCTTCTAACCTATTACAATGTAAGTTTTAAAATAGAGATGCTTCACATGTTATTTAAATGGAGTCACTTTTACTCCCTAGGGAGTTTTTCTGTTTTTTACTACCGAGAGCGAAAAAGTGACACTTTAGTATTATGTTTCAGGGAGTAAAGTTAGTACTTTAGACAGTAGCTGGAGGAAAATTATATTTTCCTCCACCTCCTGTCTAAAGTGCTTACTTTACTCCCTGGAACATAATACTAGTGTCACTTTTTTGCTCTCGGGAGGAAAAAACAGGAAAACTCACTAGAGCGAAAAAGTAGCTCCATTTAAAAAACATGGGAAGCATCTCTATTTTGAAAACGTACATTTGAAATAGGTTAGAAGGTCTAAGCTCAGATGAGGAAGCATATAGAGTACTCATTAAACCAACTAAATTCAATACCTCAACCAGACATTTGATCGATATATGAAATTTATGTTTGTATGCTAAAATTATTACAAACTTCATATCACTATACTAAAAAAATGTATAATTTTTTTTTATTCCATGTTATTCAAAATACCAGCCAACGAATATTCCTCATTAAATAATCAAATTTGAAACGGGAACTTCATTATAGCTGTAGTTGTGGCGGCCATTGTAGTTACAACTTTTGCCGACAGATAGCGAATAGCGCTGTCGGCGGAGACCTGTGATTACAAGCTGTTTTCTGTTCACTTTTCAGATTATGTTGTAACACATTGTTTGGTCAAATACGTTTATAAAAATTATTTTATTTGCAGTTTTTATAAAAATGTAGGTGGAGGAAAAATATTGTGTATATCACGAGTGAATTTTTTTTCTCCCTCAGGAAAATTGTTGCCCTCGGCTTCGCCTCGGGCTTCAAACTTTCCCTCAGGGAGAAAAAACAGTACTTTTCACTCTAGATATACAATTAACTATTTTCATTGTTTATTTATTATTTAGAGAGAGAGAGAGAAGAGAGAGAGAGAGAGAGAGAGAGAGAGAGAGAGAGAGAGAGAGAGAGAGAGAGAGAGAGAGAGAGAGAGAGATGGGAGGATAGGATAAAGAGGAAGTGAGAGAGAGAGAGAGAGGAAAGAGAGAGAAAAGAAGAAGAAAAAGAAGTAGAAGAATAAAGAGAAGAAGAAAAGGAAGAAGAAGAAGTGGAGGAAAAAAGAGTTAAATAAAGTCGCACATTCGTGCGACCCGGGATAACCTAGTAGTTAACGCATGCATAATAATATCATTCAAATGAAATTTTGAATTAGCTCAAGTTTCAATTTAGGTCAACTTACTTTGAGCCCTCTGACGCAACGATTCAAGTTTGTTCTGTAAAAAAAAATATATAAATTAAAATCCTGCTCAAAATAAGATAAGAAAAATAATTGCTAGAGAATAAATTATTGCTACAATATAATAAATCATAATGTCTACGATTATATTCAACACATACTACATAAAAATCATGTCATTTTCCTTGGCAATCGCAAACAAGTTGAAATTATTTTTTAGCAGTGCCAAATTAGTTAAAACACATAATAATAATAGAATACAAAGCAATTAAGTGCCGGTTTCCGAGCTCGGGATTAAGCTAAGTTTTAGACTTTAAACAGCTGGAGTCAGAAAATTGGCTTTCCGAAATGGGGCGTAGTCGTAGTTTTTATAATAATCTTTATTTTCCCATTTCTATAATTGGACACGTTTTTCCTTGGCGAAACGAAACATTCCTAAATAATTCAAAATAGCTGAAACGTTATACTATTTTCACTTAATTCTATTTTGTGTTCAATTTTCTAGTTTTTTCGAAATTTAATTTAAACGTTGACTGCGACTACTCCCCGGAAAGCAAATTTTCTGACTCCAGCTGTTTAAAGTCTAAAACTTAGCTAAATCCCGAGCTCGGAAACAGGCACTGCAACAAAATAAAATTCAAGAGTGAAAGGTAGCAGTCGGCCATATTGAATTATGTCCCATAAGAAGATTAATGTAATCTTTTGGAACCTATAGCTCCATTATTCATGGACAGAAATTCGCGTTCTATATGTCATTGAAAAAAATCTCATTCCTCAGCACAACCTTTACTTTTTTATTAATTCAATAATTGAACCCAAAATTAACTACTTAAAATTTAAACATTTTAAAAATATTATGGGTGGAATATTTAAATTTGACAAAGCAATTGCCTACCTACTGCATTGAATACTTCATACAATGACATTTTTTCAAGAAGATAAGATGAAAACTGTAGACGTGATGTGTTTCGAGAAGAAGGTATCATTTGACTATTTTTACATTTATCTTATGGGACAAAAATTCAATATGGCCGACTTATATTGCGCACTCGTTAACTGTAACCACAATCAAACTTCAAAAGAACAAGGCACATTGTTAATTGCAGGGAAACTGAAGTAGGACCATAGCCAATTTTGTAAGACCAAGTTTTTGTGATGTTATCCTCTGTCTCTTACTGTGGAAGGCGGATTTGGGTCAAGGATTTATGTTCAATCCATTCATGCAATTTGTATTTTTATTGAATAACAATTTTATCATGAACTAATTTCTGTTTCCACATGCAGATATTCAGTTGCAGGAAAACCAACGAACAAGTCGGGCGATAGAGCGATGAAGTCATTCAATTCAAGTAATTAAATTTTATGATGTGTGTTCCAGCGGTCTTGCAAGGATATATATATATATATATTATATATATATATATATATATATGGTTTTCTATCCTAATCTATATCCTCCTAAGATCGCAGTAGCCGCTCCTTGTGTGCATTCACCCTAATAGAATTTCGTAGAACCGTGTCATAATCTTAGCTATATATTATCTAGATAGATGGATAAGATAATTCTTACTCTCAACAGTAGATCACAAGTTTCTGTAAAGTTGTCAACTTTCAAAACATCTAATCTGGGAAGTGCCTTGTAATCCATGGTTGTTCTGAAAAATTAAAAAAATAATTGTTAATATACTTGAATCTAAGGATAGGTTTAATTGATTAGACACATCTACTAACTTAAATGAAGACTGGTGAGTGCCCTTACTTCTATAAACAATATACAATGCATAATGAAATTACTCTACAAAATAAAACATTAGGTTTAGGAAGTACTTCCCCAAAAGAGCAAGCTCGAGCTCAGGGAAGGAGATTGGCTGGACAATTAAGATTATAGTAGGTACATTGAAAACGAATGACTCAAGGTAAATATTTTGAATATCTTGAATTGAGCTACAACTTTTACTAATGAATATTTTTCGAAAAACGGAAACAAACTTTTGGTTGACAAAATATGAAATTATGAGGCAAACATTTTCTGGCTTTGCATTGGAATGACTTCCTAATCAATAGATTTTAATGAAATGTGATAGAACATTAATTATTGTAGATCTATTTAGCCTTAGAACGATGGAATCAAAGTCAGCTCGATCCATATATTGATTTGGAGAAGAAGAGATATATTCGTTTTACAAAACCCTTGCAGTTTTGAAATTTGTAGGGGGAGGTGTCTGTGGAGAAGCAAGGGGGGGAGAGGACGATTGGAACTTCGTCGTTCCAGCAATGTTTACGAATACACCCTGCAAAAATTCAGCCTTCCCCTAATTTATTGTGCAAATCCGGGTTTTTTTTTTGCTGAGAGTAATGCCCACATGAGGCGGATGATAATGAGAGATAAATGGAGTTTTAGACTATCATTTTCATTTTGACTGGGCTATTAATGTAGTACATTTTCATTTTGTTACTATAGATCCCATGGTTGCTGTGGTGGTTATTCAATTTTAAAATGTATGCATAAATAGAAATAATTATAAGTGTATGAGTAGAGTGAGTAGGCCTAAGTCAGACAGTTAAGAAATTTAGCTTATAAGTAGGTGATTTATATAACTAACTAGCTTACCCGGCAAACTTCGTACCGCCAAAAAGTCAATGTATATCATGTCACACTTGACTTTATTTGGTGAATCATGAAATTTATCTGACAATCAATAATTTCATTTACATCTCAATACGGACTTCCTATGTGCTTAGTCATGCAGCATTTATTATTCCGACATTGCAACATATTCTCGATCAGTTGGTAGTAATAATCTATCAGTAAAGTGTTGAATTAAAAAAAATAGATACCGGTAGGTTAAATCAGTGTTTCACAGATGAATTTAATGTGTTCATAGTTGTTGATTGCCTGATTGCCAATAGATGGTCCAGGAAATATGCGATGTACGATGAATTAAACATAATTCCATACTCTTCCCATCTTCAATTTTAGGATGAATATAAGCTAAGCTAAATTAAAAAAAAATCAATTCAGTCTGTAATTCTTCAGTAATTAATGATTGCAATATGAACGACTCTCTTTCATGAGATGAATAATTATTTTCCAGTTTCTCAATGATAGGGGAGTGATAATTATTTGTATAGGTCTTCTAAGGAACGATTATCTACAGCTGGTACCAATCAACTACGGTGACACACTAACTTCAACTCCAAACCACCGTTTTAATACCAGTACACAATAATTGATCACAGGGTGACGTGTTTATTATACAGCTGGTAACTTTAGATGCTAAATTATAAGTAGCCAATCAGCCTAAAATTTCAAAAACATAGGTCTGTAAAATGGATTAATAAATAATTATTATTAGTCCCCCTACTAAAATTTCTGGTCAGAAACCATCTCCAATATTCACACAACATATTCCCAAAGTTTCATGCCGTTCTGTCAAGTAGATTTCGAGTCTATAGGAAACAAACAAACTAACAAACACACAGACATTCATTTTCATATATAGAGATCATGTTGAAACATACTTGCTGTACACAGAACAGTAAAGAGATTAATATTTTTATTCAATCACAGAGTCTGAATGCCTTGATTTTGACTTTGTTTCAATACCAATACAGTATAAGGAATTCCTATAATGGTCTAGATGTGAGTGAGTAGAGTAGGCAAAGTCAGTTAGTTAAGAAATTTATAAGTGGGTGATAGCAACGCAACTAATCTATATTGAAACGTACATGCTGTATACACAAAGGTAAATAAAAATAATATAAGTTATAGGAATCCCTACAATGGACTGCCATTCAAGTAGGTGACATGCTTACGGGGTGACCACTTGACGATAGCGATATATTTTCACTATGGGATAAGCTGTCGCCTGTTCTCAAAATGCAGAGGTTTCATGTAGACGGAGTGACACCCTGTTGCGTACCCGTAAAAGAACGTATTTTGGCCACTCAGGAATTTTAAAGTTATGAATTTAGCGGCTGAACTATCAATAGCTGAGACCAACAAAAACAAAATACAGATCGCTTGAAAAATTCAGCCATAATGATTATAAATAGTGTAATTGACAACCTCGCCTCGAATAATCAAAGCAGTGTTGCATTGCTGCCTTATTAAAGGCAATCAGCTGCCTGCAGTTCAAATAATTCAGTCAAATATCTTGTAAATTATCTTGTAGCCTTTAGCATAAAATTTAGTACACTCATTCATATCATGCAACCGCTCTTCCAACTTTAAAATTCCTTGGAGACCAAAATTTTATCTACCTAATAATTTTAACAATTCAAGGAATAATTTCAATCGTTTCTGAGAAACCTCCTTGCTTTTACCACACACTCATCTTTTGAAAAATATAGTTTCTAGCATGTTTTCTGCTCGAAATGTCTGGACTTTGACGATTTCAATCATCAATTTAAAATTAACCACTATTGGTTGGATAAAAATGATCTAGACACCAATACGAAGAAGACTTTCTCCCCGTTATTTAAATATAAAATTTTCACTCATTACAACCTCTTATAATTCTGAGGGGAGTGATAGTCAAGAGAAACATGTTTTTAATTCTGAGGTTAAATTAGAAATTTGCAATTTTACACAATATGGCAAAGCTGAAAATTAATTTCATTGGATGGAGGGCCAAGTCTCAACTTATTTTATACATACTATAACTATTATCACCTTTTAGAGCCACCTAAACAGATGTAATGTTTCTACTACTTTTCATCAAAGTCCAAGCTATTTAACATAAAAACTAGCTAGTCTACAATTGAAAGAATTGAATTGACTGGGACTAAGACTAACAGAATAATTTATAAGTTGTTAAAAATTTTGTTTTTCGGTTTATAAATGATTCAACTACTGTAGCACATATTATGCAATGTAATTACACTCTGAGGGTAGGCCTAATGTCTACTGTAAACCCAAGTATCAGTGAAAAGAACATAGATAACTAACAACAAAATATTAATATTCAGCTTAAGAATTACGTAAAGCGGAAATGCAATTGACAATTGCTAGTGTTTTATTATTATTAAGAAACTATGATGTTTTAGCTTTTCCTGCTTCAGCATGTTGCCGACCTTACCATTATTGTTTAGCTAGAATAGGACAAAGCACAAGGCTACATTGAAAAAGTTTTATGGCTTAATTTTAACAGGTTCAATGATTCAAGGTGGGATAAAAGATTTAATTAATTTTAAAAAAAGTAGAATTTCTTTAGTAGGCTACTGTGATATTTTTTGTACTTACGGTTTGCTTCTGGCCAACAACCAATCAAATATTATACGGTAACAACTTAGAATACAAACAAAAGCCTAATCTTACACAAATTATTAACTACTCAAATTCGATAAAACGCTTTTTCCAACTATATATTTCATACCACAATCCTAATAAAATAAACTTAAATTAATTTACATTTTCCCACCGAGCACCGACCGTTATAACAAAACTAAACTTTTTCTTTTTCAACTTTCAACATCTGTCCAACGCCATCTTGATTGAGTGTAGGAATGTAGGATACTGTTTTAGGCCACTTCTCCTGTCATTTTAACAAACATGAAAAGTACAATAAGAATTGCTCGAATAAAAAGTAGACGAATTCTCAGTTGCACAAATTTCAATAGGCTATAGTGAGGTCCACGTTATAATGGCAG
Source organism: Nilaparvata lugens (assembly GCF_014356525.2). Lineage (NCBI taxonomy): Eukaryota > Metazoa > Arthropoda > Insecta > Hemiptera > Delphacidae > Nilaparvata > Nilaparvata lugens. The sequence goes on along the minus strand of NC_052506.1, from coordinate 55,345,723 downwards.
TGGAGAAAGATAGGAGCAGCGACAACGTTGCCGAACTTCAGTAGTTATAATGGCAGTGTTTGTTTAGCAATGGTATTGCTATCCTTGTCTATCATTTAACAAAGCGGATAGCGCTATCTCTTTCTCGCTTTGCTCTGTTGCCAGATCGTCTTTTAACAATGTAGAATACAATTATTAGTAATTAATTAACAAAATATTTCATCTTAATTATGAAAATTTATTATAAAAATATAATTTTTTGCCTTATAAAATATAATTGATATCAATTAAACGAGAATGAACAGTTAATATTACATCAATAAATGTGTATCAGCTATTGTCTATGGAAGGCATTGACATTATAGAGGATCGACAACGTTCTTCTCCTATAGTGAGGTCCAGGTTATAATGGCAGTGGAGAAAAATAGGAGAAAAACGTTGCCGATCCTCTGTCTTGTCAATGCCTTTTAAAGACGGTAGCTAATACAGTTCTATTGTTGGTCAATAAGGTCAGTTTTATTTATTTTTCCTCCACCTACTATATAAAGAGCCTACTTTTCTCCCTGAAACATAATACTAAAGTGTCACTTTTGCGCTCTCGGTAGGAAAAAATAGAAAAGCTCCCTAGAGCGTAAAAGTAACTCTATTTAAATTATGATAGAACACAATATCGTATTGATCTTCTAAATCCAGTTACATGTACATCGATTTCCATAAAATTGATTTTTACCGTTCCTATGAATTCTACCAGGTTCAGCGCAACTTGTTAAATATCATTATGTTAGATTCAACAGAATTCATAAGAACGGCAAAAAATCAAACAACAAAAAAGCCGAAGTTTGTGTCGACGGATACGACTTAGAAAGCAAAAGCTCGCGCTTGGTCCATGAGTACGACTGAGGATTCAGCTCAGCGACTAAAATCGACAAGCCATGATTATGTTAATAAATACTCATATAATAATACAAAGCATAGAACTGCTTTTCACTATGATACATGCTTTTCATTCTTTAATAAAAATAAAACGAGATTCCGGTGTCAAAAGCATCAAAGTCGCCAGGCTGGTCTGGACTATTCATGACTTTCTCAGTATGCATTATCCACTCAGCAGTTCTAATACAAACACAGACATCAGTTTCGTTTAAGTTCGAATGAAATGACATTTTTTATTCTTTCAGTTCCTATTTCTCATAGATCGATTCAGATCACCACAATGTTTATACTGTATGTTCATAATAGATTTTTCTGATAGTTGCAAAGAAATATTTACTGGTATTTTGGAGTTAGGCTACATTCAACTATTTGAACCTGATAAATTAGATTGTTGAGTGACAATTCATTGAGATTCAATGAAGTTTACTTGTCCTTTCCCTCGTATTTTATTGGGTGATGAGTGGAGATGATTTATGAGTTCATAATTGGATTCATCTTTTTAAAGTTTAATTTTTTTTGAACTTTTAAAAATTGAAAATGTTCATGTTTAAACTTTTTAGGTGTTTGAAACCTTTGCCTGTCCCTTTGTGAGGCAGGAGTATTATTATCTTAGTACGTTTACAATATAATCATATGTTAATGGAAAGCTATATTAAAAACAGCTATAACTCCCTTGTTTTTGGGTATTTTTGAAAATGGGACTCATGCTTTATTAAAGAATTTGGGGTCGCTGAATCCAAATCCAAAATCAGAAATCTTCTATCTATATTTTTAAGGGAGTTAGACTTTGAGAAAAAGTGATGAGTCATACTTTGAGCAAAGGTCGGCGTAGTCAGGGCCGCCCAAAGGGTGGGGCGACCGGGGCGGTCGCCCCGGGCGCCGCGACTAGGGGGGCGCCGCGGTCGTATGATGATTAGCGCCCCGACATTTTCGGTTCAAGTACCTTCATTTCACCTTCACGTTAAAGGTCTTGAACCATTTTCTTATCAATCCATTTCTATGTATAACTCATTACTTATATGTGTGGTGTTAATTGTGGCATAAACAATAAAAACTTTGGTAAATACAGTCACTCTATGCATAGCATAGGTGTATATTTTCCAGTCATTGAGTGAGCCTGTGCGCGCCCACTGCCCCTGCAACCTGCAAGTCGTCATTGTTCGCTTCATTTTCCAATGCTGGGTGATAAAACTTCTTATTTTATACTCTTTTCTAACCTTGTATTCTGCAGGCTAAAACCCATTTATTTTTAAATTTCCATTGGTATTTCTAAATTGAATATTTTTCAATTTAAAATGAATTCAAAATTTTTCAATTTAGGAATATCAACGGAAATTTAAAATTAAATGCGTTTTAGCCTGCAGAATACAAGGTGAGAAAAGAGTATAAGATAAGACAAGCTGGACCGGATGGTTTGAATATGGAGCTGTTCAAGCATAGGGAACTCTTCTTCAAACTTCGCTTCCTCCATTTCATATGTGCTGGAGACAATAATTATTGAGGATCCCGGAAGTTTGGAAAGTGGCTACAGTCAAATCTCTTTTCAAAAAGGGAGATATAGTCCAGTCACTATATACATTGGTGCTTGCAATTTATATTGTAGTTCTGATTTTTCACTTTCCTTGCCCTATTACCATAGGAAAGGAAAGTATTGCTTTCCGAAAAAATTAAGGTACCCCAATTTCTAAATTTCTATACGTTTCAAGGTCCCCTGAGTCCGAAAAAGTGGTTTTTGGGTATTGGTCTGTGTGTGTGTGTGTGTGTGTGTGTGTGTGTGTGTGTGTGTGTGTGTGTGTGTGTGTGTGTGTGTGTGTGTGTGTGTGTGTGTGTGTGTGTGTGTGTGTGTGTGTGTGTGTGTGTGTGTGTGTGTGTGTGTGTGTGTGTGTGTGTGTGTGTGTGTATGAGTGTATGTGCGTCTGTGTACACGATATCTCATCTCCCAGAGGAATGACTTGAAATTTGGAACGTAAGGTCCTTACACTATAACAATTTCGATCAAATGCAATCCAAGATGGCGGCGAAAATGTTGCCAAAAACAGGGTTTTTCGCAATTTCCTCGAAAACGGCTCCAACGATTTTGATCAAATTCATACCTGAAATAGTCATTGATAAGCTCTATCAACTGCAACAAGGCCTATATCTGTAAAAATTTCAGGAGCTCCACCCCATCTATGCAAAGTTTGATTTAAGATTCTCAATTATCAGCCTTCATATACAATTTAAACAAAAAAATCCAAGTGGAAAAGATTGAGCATGAAAATCTCTACAATTAATGTCCAGTAACATGTTCACCTAAAATAGAAAATAAGCTTGAAATTCGAGAAAATGTGATTATTAAATTGCAAACTGTTGGTTCTATTATATCATTCACTACAAAGTAGCAGACCTCGTGTGTCTCCAGCGTTATTGTCCTATCACCAGCTGTCTCATGTATTTGAAAAGTAGACTTGGGATGCGCGAGAACACTAGTGTAAGGTGATCAATTTTCATAACGGCAAGGAAAGTTGTGTGAGTGCGCCTCACCAGATTTTTAATATAATATTATTTGGATACATGAGAAAAGTCCAGAACCAATTTTTTCATGCAAAATTTTCTTGTGCTAGATACAGAATGGCCCAAAAACCTCGTATTTTCAGTTCATTTTCCAGTTTTCTGCTATTTCTGCCAAATCCAGTAATCGGATGTGAAAATTTGCTCCAGCCTTTGTTTTAGATTATAAAATTCTGAATAAAATGAGATCATTCGCAAAACTATCTATATCCATCTCCAATAAGTACTGAGTTATGATTTTTCAAAAATGAGTAAAATTTAAAGACAAAATTAATTCTGATGAGTTTTAATTTTTTATCAAAAATATCTTCCGATTTTTACCAATTAGTTAAATGTAAAATATAATTCAGAGTCCCTCTGGGCGTATTTTTGTGCTCTTAAATCCAAGATCAGGATACAGGTTGATTTTTTCTTTAATTTCACTCATTTTTTAAAAAATCATGACTCAGTACTTATTGGAGATACATAGTTGCAAATGATCTCATTTTATAATCTAAAACAATGGCTGGAGCAAATTTGTCCTTTAGATTACTGGATTTGGCAGAAAAACTGAAAACTGGAAAATGAGCTGAAAATACGAGGTTCTGGACTATTTGTTCCAGTCTTCTCTCATGTATCCAAAAAATATATTTAAAAATCATAACTACAATATAAATTGCAAGCACACCTCCTTTTTTATGTCTGTGTTAACTGGACTAAGAAGTTCCTGTGACAACTATAGAGAAATCAGCTTGCTAAACACTGCTTACAAAATCTATAGCATGATTATCAATGAGAGGATGCAGCCCATAATGGAAGTTCTCCTCCTGGAAGAGCAATGTAGCTTTACTTTTAAATACTACCTCCCCACGCTATATTTGGGGGGGGGGCGCATATCAAAATCTCGCCCCGGGCGCCTATTAACCTCGGGGCGGCCCTGGGTGTAATTGTTAGATCTGTCGGCTTATTCGTAAGATCCCCATGTGAAAGCACAGGAGAGCTGCAAAATATGAAATATGATCTTCCAGGAGCGAGGACTCTGCCGTATGAAACTGGCCTTACAATTCAATCTCTGTCTAATTAATAATCTTTTCTTCTCTTCTTTTTCCCTATCATAAGTAGAATATCTAGTTGAAGTAAATATAGTTGACTCTACAAAATTTCATTTAGTAGTGTAGTGATTAAACTTATAATTATCTTTGTATCGCGGTATAAGGTTTTGACAATATTAACCAGGTGCCTTGGATATCCTCTCTTCCACAGAATCTCCCAAAGCCGAATCCGATCAACTCTATCGAACGCTTTCTCAAAGTCGATAAAAGCCATATGCGTTTCCAAATTATATTCACGCCTTTTCTCAATGATTCTCTTCACTGCAAAAACATTGTCTGAGCAAGATCTTCCTTTCCTGAATCCATTTTGCTCCTCATTCAGAATTGCTTCAGCTATTGTTTTTACACGGCAGTTGATTATTTTGGAATAAATTTTATATCCCACATTCAGAAGGCTAATTCCTCTATAGTTTTTACAGTCATTCCGACTTCCTTTTTTGAAAAGAGAAATAACCTCTGCTTTCCTCCACTCTTCTGGGATACAATACTTCCTCCAGCATTCATTCAACAGGTGTAGAAATCGTAATTCAAAGAACAAGCCTCCATATTTAAAGAGCTCTCCGTTTAATCCATCTAATCCAGCAGCCTTCCTGTTTTTTATGCTTCTTAAGGCATACTGCAATTCCTCAGTTGTAATTGGGTCCACTGACTTATTGATGACTGGGTCGGCCTCGGCATCATAATTTGTTTGACTATTTTCATCGTACCATAGCGCCTTGTAGTGATGTAGCCATTCCTCATCCGATATAATGTTTAAAGGAGCATTGTCTCGCTCAACCTTATTCATTGATCTCATGATCTTATACGCACATTGCTGCCTGCCATGTAATTGCAAAGATAATTATAAATACAGGTAAGAATAGACTAAGAGAAATTAATGTTAATCAAGGAGTTAGACAAGGGTGTAGTTTATCGCCTACTTTATTCAACATTTACATTGACGACATTTTCAGAGAATGGAAATACAGAGTAGATTTAGGTATTAAATTAAGTGAAGACGTTTACCTGAACGCACTATTGTTCGCGGATGACCTTTGGATAATACAAGAAAATGAAGATAGCCTCCAAAAGTCAGTCCATGTACTAAATGAAATATGCAAGGGTTATAATTTCAGGATTTCTCAAAGTAAGACAAAAATTATGGCATTCACTGGCAAGTATCCCACACGATCAAAGATAGTTATTGATAACAAAGTATTAGAGCAAGTGTCACAATAGCCTACTGCTATCTTGGTTGTGATATCAGTTTCAAAGATGATTTAGATGTTGAAAGGAAAATCGGAAAATTCCAATCGATATGTGGTAACATCAGCAGAACTTTAGGGAAGAAAGCGAGGAAAGAAACTATAATGAAGTTCTACAGAGTGATGGCTGCCCCTGTTCTCCTGTATGGAAGTGAATCATGGATCACCACGAAATCACAGGAGAGCAGGCTGCAGGCAGCAGAAATGAGATTCCTACGCAGAACGAAGGCTGTGACAGACGAGACCACATAAGAAATGAAGAAATAAGAAGAGAATTGGGTGCCTTCAACATGAATGAAAAAGTTGTATGTCATCGAAACGAGTGGAGGGAACATATTATAAGAATGCCAACGGAAAGAATTCCTTTAAAAATTTTAAATTACCATCCGATAGGAAAAAGAGACATTGGTAGACCTCGGAAAAGATGGCAATAGAGGAAATCAAATAAGAATATAGGAAAAGCTGATAAAGAAATTCAAAATTAATAACATTTATACTTGTATAAGCTATAAATTTTAGATATAATATATTTCTCAAAAACATTTAGTTTTTTTGTAGAATGCTGTTGTGAGTCGGAACAGGCAAAAGCCTAATCCATGAAGGCAAGAAGAAGAAGAAGAAGAAGAAGTGATTAAACTTTTGCGTTGTTCGGTCGGGTACCGGTATGGCATTACAGTGTGTCACGTTATTTTTTTCAGTAACGTGTTGCCCTGCTTGGCTGCAGTCGGTAGAGCAAGATTTGAAAGATATATAACACTTTTTGTGGTTCCTGGAAAAGTAATAATACCAATAATTTCTTACCGGCTCTCTCAGGAGCTCACGCAGTTCTCTGCTTTTGCTGGTTACTGACATCGGCCGCTCTAACAGTTCACAGTTTATGTGACTGATTTGTTGAATTCCACCAATACTGATGCAGTAGATGTAGACAGATATAAGTGCTCTGATTATCGTGCTAGGCGATGCAACACCGCCACCAATGCCACTCGCCACCATTCACCAAAGTGGTCAGCAATGAAAAATGATACCGAGTGGAATCAAAGGCAATATTCTATCAGAATACCTTATAAATTCTATGAATTTATGTGCTGCAACTTACTACTATGACCTTGAGATTCTTCAAATCAGATTTGCTGTTACTGGATAATTTATATAAATCTTGGGAACGTATTATCTCCAAAGATTTGATAATCAATGCTGTATATCGCTGTCTTATCCAACTTATTTGGTGAAGAATATAGTCGGATGGTGATCTTAATAATTTTTCAATACTGGTAACTAAATAGATTATAGCTAGATTGGTCATGCATGGAGATAGGATAATAAATGAAGGGTACACCATTCAAATAATAACACAAATATATTACACAAAATATCAACGAATAAATAAAAATATAGAGCAACAAGTATAAAAAAGAACAAATATATATATATATATATATATAATATATATATATATATATATATATATATATATCGAAAATATCACAGATAACTCACTTAGTATTGACTTTGCTTTTAGCATAAAATATTACCATGTGCTTCTTGAATCAGCAATCATATGTTTTTAAATTATGCAGCTCAGTTATTGACTTGCTAGTCGAATAAAATCTTATATATCTTCTTTCCAAATTAATATAAATAACTAATTATAAATTATGAAACTCAAAATATATTAATATGTATCTCTCAGGGCTAAGGTTTGGCCTCTGGTGGAAATTAGATAAATCAATTTATGCAATGAACATGAGCTTCATTTACACATCTTTATAATTTACTAATAAAAAGGATGATTGAGTGAGCATATATATTATAACATCAAAATTTAATAAATATTTTATCTGTGCATATTTAAACATGTAAATCTGATATATCATTCGTAATAGAATTTACGTTTAAAAACTTGCGCAAGTTTGATATTAATTTCAATATTTGAATAACCTTTCATTGAGCTAGCTTTATGAATCTTGATTTATTCGAAGCACTGAGGGCGCCCTTGATATTTCTTTTAAACTATAGAACTCACATGTCGAATTTCACAAAGTATGATGATGATCCGGATTCTTTCAACTTCCTAGGCTTTTCTGGTGGGCTGATGTCATCTTCTCCAATGGAATATTGATGTATTCTATATGACTCACAACTTAATACGACCTCACTGAGTCTTATTAAATTAATCATTAAATTCAAACTTGAACTTTAAAAATGTACAATTATTATTAAAAAGGGATTTGTGCTCTATAAATTGGTGGCTGTTCTCGGTGACCTCTGGCAAGCAAGTGGGCTCTCATCTACCCCTATTCTTTCTACGATCTTACTTCCATATTCCAAATTTGCATATTATTCAAATATTCAACTACTATGCAATTACATAATCAAAATAGTCCATTTCAATCTGCTAGGTTATTGCATAAATATTACACATTATATTTTCTTATTATTCAAATGGCATCTGTTACATGAACTGAGTATTGTATAACTTACAAATTCTTATCATTTATAAAAAAAATAAAGTAGACTATATTTTTGAATTGAAATGCTTTTACCGCCAGTCAGTTACTGTATTTTGATTGGCTTATTCCAAAATTACCATGTATCCATGCACCGAGTAGAATATACCACACTTCCTAATATTTTTATTTATTTTACATATTTTGTACATGCTTGTTTGATATAATAAATATTTTTGTATTCTTCGAATTGTTTTTTCTTTTACATTAACATGCCATGTGGTTACCAAATCTTTGGATCACATTTCAAGCAAATGCTTTTTGTATGCAACTAAATTTGCCACAGGTGTCTGGCTAAATTTCAATTTATACGGCTTGATCGATTATTTAGGTTGCTGACCAGTAAGTATCATAGAGCCTAACCTCAAAAATTCATTATTTTATATGATTAAATAAATAGCAATAATAGTCTTTTCTATTTGGCTGTTTGAATTGTAGCCAGGATACCCATTATTATCTAATCTCTAGCTTGTTGATTTCGCACCCGGCGATAACAAAACAGCTGTTTGCTTGAGACCTATAAAATCTTTTCATTTAGAAATTTTGCCAGTCATTCAAAAAATCCTGTTACAGGTGTTACAAAAAGTATCCTTTTTTATTATTAATATTATCAATTCAAGTGATATTAATTCACTTTACAGTATTTGAAGTGATAAAAGTGTGAACTCTATCCCATCCTGTTGTAGGGTAGAAATGCTTTTGTTCTACATGAAAAAGACTCTGATGAGTCATCTTGCTTTCCTCAGTTTACACTATCATCTAGGACAGGGGTGCCCACAAGGGGGGGGGGCATGGCGCAATTTGCGCCATCAACATTTTTGGGGGGGCATGATTTTTTTATATTTTATGTAAACGTTTTGAATCATGGCTAAAAAATCAAGGTATTAAATAGAGATATTGTTCTAATGTAGTTAATTTTAATACTTTTTCCCACCTTTACAATGTTATATTTTACTAAGTGTAACTCAATATAAAGCATAAAAAATACAATTGATAATATTTTGTATGCAGGAATTTTAGTAATTCCAAGCCTATGAGTTTGAAGGTAAATCTTTGACAAAAATAAATTATAACTTCAACATCCACTATTATTCTGATTTCCTTTGCTTAATTAATTTTCAATGGTCCTTTGTTTGAGTTTCCTTGCTGTTGCAACTTAATTTCTTAAAAGCACAATGATAAGTTAAATTGTAATGTACATTTCAATCTAATAGTTATTTTAATCTCGAAGGCGTTTCATGATGATATTAATGTCTCTGAAATGGGAATGTAATTATAAACAACATCACAAACTCCAGTGAATTTGACAGAAGAAAAAACTTCTCTTGTCAAAAATTTGTGAAAAATATCAAATGAAGCCAATTTCAATCTTTCAAATTTACACCCTATTTACCACACAGTAATCAAGTAATTAGTGTAATGCTTCATTACTTTTTTCTGTTTTGTATAATAGTCCAGTCAAATAGTCGTTTTTCAGGAAAGAGCCCGAAAGAATTTTTCGCGACAGTTCTATATGTATTTTGGGGCGCTGAATTCTAATCTGAAACTGGCTGACACGCCAGAGGGCGGCTTCACCCCCAAAACTCCCAAAAAAACCCAAAATTTTGGAGTTTTTTCAAGTTTTCCATTTAATCTTGAGAACTTTTCGAAAAAAAGCATTCTCTAAAATATAAAACATAATAAAATTTTCAATAAATTGAGTGGTCGCGCAGGACTCTACGATTTTTGATTCCGGAGCTAAGAGTTTTCAAAAAAAGGGGTATTTTTTTAAGGGGTTTCCATAATTATGCAAACCTACCACTTCTACCCTATACAACTGGGATCTTTTTCTAGTAATGATAGAAAGCCACACATCACATGAATTAACAATATTAATTCTGAACAGAATTCCTTAGGTATTTTTGAATTTAGTAGTGGTGGAAGGGGGAATACACCCAAAAATAAAAAATCATGTCCTACAGCCGTTCATATCAGCACGTCAAGGCGGTTAAAAATCATGTATCATGTCACTAAAATTTGTTAAAAAAAATAGGAAATTCCTCCTTTAGTGTATTTCAGCCCATATTTCAATGCTTAGAAAAATGACCGATTTCTATATTCAAAACTGTGTGTCTCGGTAACTCAAAATGATACTTTGTCTTGATTTGAGGAAAAGAATCTCCTCTTTTATGGGAGGTGAATGATTTTTGTAAAAATATACTTTTGTTTCAAAAATCAAGAAATTTGCGATATTTTTCTCATTTTCACAGTCTCGACAGTTTTTCGATATAAACAATAATGCAAGATCAATTTAAGGCAACTCAGCTTATAGAGCATGAAATTTTCTCTCATTTAAGATTAAGACCAATCGCAAGTTTCTATCATGTATTGTACTCATTTTAGAGACTCTTTAATAACAGTAAAATCGCAAGAAAAATTAGAAAATAAAGATAATCATTCAATTCTCTGTAACTTTTGAATGGTATTGGAAACAGAAGTATAATTTATGGGAGTGAAAAGAGGAGAAAATTCATCACAACATCGACTACTTTTTGGATTCTTTATCTGAAGTGATCCACAAGATACGCACCATTGCATATGCGAGACTGTGAAAATGGGGGAAATATCACAAATTTCTCGCACATTTAAAGTTGCGTATCTTTTGGAACACTTCAGATAAAAAATCCAAGAACTAGTCCTGCGCTACCACTCAATTCATTGAAAATTTAATTATATTCAATGTTATAATAGGGAATGATTTTTCTCGAAAAATTCAAGGTTCTCGAGATTAAATGGAAAACTTAAAAAAGTCCAAAATTTTGGGGGTGAAGTCGCCCTCTTGCGTGTCTACTGGTTGGTTCTACTGGAATTAATCAGGATTAAATTTGATAAATTCTTTCAATGTCCTTCAGGGAGTTTCCCCAGGGATGAAACCTAGTGCAATCGAATTTTTATATTATAAACCTACTATGTTCTAAATTTCGTGAGAATCGTTAGAGCCGTTTTCGAGATCTGGTGAAATACAAACAAACATTTATACATCAAAACATCTAAACAGAAATTGCTAGTTTTATAGTATAGGAATTAGAATACCTAAACTTGCCGACATTATATATTGTATGAATAAAATCGTTCCAAATTTGTATGAATGTTTAGGTACCAAAATTGCTATGCAATATTCTTTTGCAATAAAGAATGATCAATTATATTACTATTCAACTTTTTATAAGTAACCTTAACATTTAAAAAGCAAAGCCTCCCTTACTTATCTTTCAATATCCTATTAAAATATTTGTCATGTAGTTTTTCCTGATGTAATGTAGTACTTTCTAGTCCTCCCGAACAAGAACGGGTGCATTGCTAGTCTCAAAAATGATATCAAAAAGATACTTTATTTCTATTTTAAAAGAGATAAGAAACGATGGTATATATTTTTACAATCGTATGAAAACAAAAAGAACTCCTCACAAGACCAAATGTAAATAATGTCATTTAGAAGATTAGAATGTAAGATGTGAATTTTATTGTCATACACTGACTAATGTTGAAAACGGGTTGGGAATTGGAGTACTTTGGGGGGGGGCATTACACTTGGATTGGGGGGGGCTTGCGCCATTGCCCTTGGGGGGCTGGGCACCCCTGATCTAGGATACAGCAAATTTAAGGTAGGACATCATATGAAAAAGTTACTCCCAATCTTGAAAACATTTATAGAAATAGAATAATTAATTTTAATATTGTTCCAAACTATTTTTTCATTTTAATAATAACCTCTTCTTCTGAAATGAGCCCTTTTTCATCTCCACACACTGTTACTGAACATGTAATTGGGGAGGAACAATTGCAAAAATGCATGAAAATGATTTTTGCCAATCCCGGGATTAGGTATCCCGAAAGTATCGAAAGGCAAAACATCGATGTTTCGAACATCAATGTTTTTTCACCTTAAACATCGATAAGTGAGAAAAATTGAACAGTAACCATCGATGTTTTTAAACATCGTTGTATCACCCTACGTTTCTACGGATGATACTATGAAGTCTATTATATCCTTAGAGTGACACAGATAGTAAAAATTAATTTACTTTTTTATGTACATGTAAAAGAAAGGGAAAGATGACTTCAGTTGTGATTTTTGTTCAGAACAACTACATAAATCAATACAATCAATTCTTTCATTGATTAAAATGTTGTTAATGTGTTTGAAAAAAAAAGCTTTTTCCAGCTCATGATAACCATTGCTTGACATAATTGCAAATAAACGTAATTTTTTCATATTAATGATATTATTTTATTAATATAGTGATTAAAAATAAAAACTGAAAGATTGAGCAAACAGTTGTGCAGTAGCACAGCAATGCCTACTTCAGTTCATACAAACACACAATTTTTCCCAACATAGTGAATTATTCTTTTATGTAGAAGAGTTTGATTAATTTAATAGCTACCAAATAAGAGTGATGAAATTGAGCAAGTGATGACTTGAGGAAGAACTATGATGCTTTTTTAATGCAAGTCGATCTCTATTATTGAAGATTTCCATAAAATATGTGCAATTTGAATAAATAATGAATATTATTATAATGATAAAATTATTATAAACACCTTTTTAATCCAGAAAATGAAAATTTTGTACCTATGAGCTTAATAAGAGATATTTTATAAGAAGTATTAATAAAATAGGGATTTTTTTGTATTGGCTCATCAAGAAACATGAAATAGATGAAATGAACAATACGATGAAGTAAAATTGAGCTTTGTAAATTCAACATAACAATTTGACATTTAAATACAAAATACTGCAGTTTGATAGATTTTGAGAGTTTCTACTGTGCCAGAGCTGTACGACAAATTATGGAAATTCTGAAGAGAGCTGTAGCAGAAAAAGAGGTTAGCCAGCGATGCTGGATATGAGAGCTGACGTGCAGGCACCCGTCTTTTATGTTCAGAGCTGTAGTGAGAAATGCAGTATGCAGCTTCTGGATATAAGAGCGCAAAGGGTTAATCTCCTCTTCCATCCTAACTTACCTCTTCTGTGAATTGAAAATTTGTAATAATAATGTATTATTATTTTTGTGAATAATACCTTGACAAAAATGAAAATACAATTTGGAAGCTTGGAAAATATATTGAAAATTGTAATTTTCAAGTTTATTCTGAAATTTCTTAAGTAAAGTTTGATAGTTAATTATTTTTTGCAGATATTCCGCATATTTGATAATAACTGTTGGACAGCTCCTGGATATTGAAAAGTGAACACTCGTTGCTTCAAATGATTCCAAAACTGACAAGGCAAACTATGACATTGGAAAGTGTGTTACTTGAGGATTTATTTCCATGTGAATGGAATTGATTTGAGTCTACTTTTAGGCTCAACTCACACTTACGCGATTCAGGCCGAGAAGAGACTCGACTCTAGTGGAGAGCATGTGTTTCCAATGGTGACACTCAGACCAGTCGATTTTAGTCTCCGCGACGTCACCATTTGAAAACACATGCTCTCAACTAGAGTCAAGTCTCTTCTCGACCTGAGTCGCGTGTGAGACTGTGAGTTGAGCCTACTCTAGATACGGTAGTAGATTACTTTCCTCAATAGCTGAGACAATTTGTTTTCATTTTAATGATGGCGATTCTGAAATTGACATGACTGAAGGATACAAAAAACCTCTTCATCTCAAAATAATCCTCTTCAAAGAAAAAAAACCTTAAATGAATTAAAAAAAAATTGGAATTGTTTTTACTCTGTAGTTAAGAAAAACATCGGATGACCAATGTCTAGGTAAAACCATCGATAAGTGAAAAACATCGAACAGTAAACATCGATGTTAAAATCATCGATGTTTGATGTCGAAACATTGATGTTTTTAAACATCAATGTATCGATACCCATCCCTACCCGGGATTGATATTGGATGATCCCGAAATACAGGGATTGGAAATCAGTCCCTGGATTGACCTCCCTAGACTCGACTCTAGTTGAGAGCATGTATTTTCAAATGGTGAGGTCGTGGAGACCTTAGACCAGTTATTGAATAGACACGCTGGGAAGTCTAGCCTATGAAGCCAACATGTACTGCCATATCGCCAAATCGTGATGTCATCATCGGATAGAAAACTTTCAGATTTATTCAAAACTATTTCAGAAGGATTTAAATTATTATTCATTAAAATGGTAAACTCCCGCTATGCTCTGAAATAGACACAATCTGCTATGGAAAACAATGTAAACAAACTCTACAGAAAAGTTTTCTATCTGATGCTGATGTCACGATTTGGAGATATGGCAGTAGATGTTGGCTTCATTGACTTTCAGTATGAATATACATTGGGCCGTGTCTATTCTATAACTGGTCTAAGGCGGAGACTAGAATCGACTGCACACGCACAGTATACATACAGTACGGAAACTTGGCTATACCCTGACGCCAAAATCCGCCATCTTGTTAGGAAGCGCTGCTCTGTAATAGTATTGATGGTAGGTTCGGATCACTTTAATGATCCGGATCAATTGATCTCGTTCACTGCCACGAGCCAATCAGATACCAGGATTGGAACTTCCCAAGGTCACGTGACATGTTTAATATTGGGGCCATGTAAAAAACATTGGTAAGATAGGCATTTGATTACAAGTTTCCATTCTGTATATATTCTGTGTCGACTGGTCTGAGTGTCACCATTTTGAAACACATGCTCACGACTATAATAGTGGAGTCTTTTCGACCAGAGTCAGGTAAGGCTCAACTCACTTAAGTGACTCAGGTCGAGAAGAGACTCGACTCTGGAGCTGGAGTCAGAGAATTTACTTTCAGAAACGGGGTGTAGTTGCAGTTTTTATGACAATCTTTATTTTCAAATTTCCATAATGGAAATGTTTTTCCTTGACGAAATTAAACATTCATAAATAATTCAAAATAGCTGAAACTTCACACCATTTTTTCTTTATTTCATGTCAATTTACTAGTTTTTCGAAATTTAATTAAAAAGTGAACTGCAACTATGCCCAATTTTGGAAAGCCAAATTTTCTGACTCCAGCTGTTTAAAGTCTAGAACTTACCTTGAAGTGAGGTAAAAGTAAGGTAAAGTGGGGTGTAAAATCTGACAAAGCATTTTTTTGGAACGGTTCCACTTCGATACTCGTTCCGTTACTAAGTAGACGTCATTTTTGTCTGTCTGCACTGTCTGGTGACGTCACAGTCACGGTTCCACGTCACTGTCATAATCAAGTTTGTTTTCTAATATTATTCGTCGTATTATTCGTCGTTTCAATTTGAACATTCAATTTTTTGGAATTTATTTCGTCTTTTAGGCATCTTACTTTTTAGATATTTGCTATTTTTTCATCAAACATTTGCAAACGTTTTGCTTACATATCGAGCTTTTCCGGCTTGTTGTCCTTTGTCAGTCGAGCCTTAGCTTGTTTCCTTGTCTTTCGATCATCTAGTCGGTGAGTGCACATTTGCTCCCGGTCTAAACTTTTTCATCCAAATTCATCTGGTTTACTGAACGTTTTTAATGTGAATTATTCCTTCAAATTAATTCGTTAAATCTATTCATCAATTGTGATTCAATTATTAATCAATTTCTTCATGTATTTACATTGATAAACTTTGTCAAAGTTCCATAGTATTGTTAGCATCTATCACCATTTTTCTATCAACATGTTTTAGACATTTGAAATTCAAACTTTCAATTTCATCATCTCTACCATTTGGAAATCATTCTGAAAATTCCACAACTTGAAATTCGGATTATTTGTTTGGAATTCTACATGTTCCTGCTCACATTTCCATTGTTGGAATTGCCTACTGTGTTGGACGCTTCCATTCTTGTCATCACGTGGCCATCATATCGTTGCTTGCTGATGTCCTGTTCCTTGGGGTACCGTGGATTCCTTGCCTGTCTGCATCTCTTCCTCAAAATTTTATTCAGGTTACGTAAATTGTTCTATTCAACCTTCATTTACTCATGTATTGCATAACTGTTCATGAAAATACTAACAGCGTGTCGATACTGGACCATGTTGTTTTCTATTTCTAATTCAAACATTTTAATGTGCATTCATATGATTTTTGTAGCTATCATTCAACTTTTACGGCAATTAAAAACATTTAATTGTCCATACTTTTGGCAATTGAGCCTATGTACATGAATTCAATATGTTACAGTGTATGTCTCATTCAGAGCACTGTCCTACATTATTTCAAAGTTATAATACGGTATGTATTCATTGTATTTGATAGCTACCCTTGGCTTGCAAGCATAATCTCACATCGGAGTTGTTCAATTGTCTAACTTGACATTCAATTCATTGAAGGCCTATGTCGCCTATATTAATTTAATTTCATTGTATTTGATAGCTACCCTTGGCTTGCAAGCGTATTCTCATATTTGAGTTGTTCAATTGATGTCTAACTTGACATTCAATTCATTGAAGGCCTATGTCGCCTATATTCAACATTGACAATTATTACATTGTATTTAATAGCTACCCTTGGCTTGCAAGCAAAATCTCACATCTGAGTTTTTTAATTGATGTCTAACTTGACATTCAATTCATTGAAGGCCTATGTCGCCTATATTAATTTCATTGTATTTGATAGCTACCCTTGGCTTGCAAGCGTGATCTCACATCTGAGTTGTTCAATTGATGTCTAACTTGACATTCAATTCATTGAAGGCCTATGTCGCCTACATTAATTTCATTGTATTTGATAGCTACCCTTGGCTTGCATGCGTAATCTCACATCTGAGTTGTTCAATTGATGTCTACTTGACATTCAATTCATTGAAGGTCTATGTCGCCTGTATTCAACATTGACAATTATTACATTGTATTTGATAGCTACCCTTGGCTTGCAAGCGTAATCTCATATCTGAGTTGTTCAATTGATGTTTAACTTGAGATTCAATTCATTGAAGGCCTATGTCACCTATATTAATATACTCAATATTAACAATTATTTCATTGTATTTGACAGCTACCCTTAGCTCACAAGCATTATTTTAAGGACACTGACACCTATTTCAATGTGTATGACATTGACCTTGGAACTTCATTTCAATATATAGAGCATTATCTACATCTCATTGTTATTTGTTATTATTCTTTTTAAAATCATTAAGATTGAATTTTTCAGCAGTAACTTTATTATTGTATCATTTGAAATTTTCTATTCTCAATTCAGGTATTATTGACAGTACCTTATCAATTGTTGTCAGTTGTCAATGGTCATTAGTGTCATTGACCTAAATTCATTTAAAGTTGATAATCGCTTATTTTCTAACAGTTTCATTACATGTTGTAATAAAATTCATCTAAAGATTTTATTCGATTTAATCTACTTACACTTGTTTTTGTATGTGGCCATCTGCCTATTATTTTATTAATATTAAATCTCATCTTGTTGACTCATTTTGTCTTTTCTTGGCATACTCACCACACTTCAAGCTATCAGTTTTTTATGCAAAGAATTCAGATATTTATTTGTAGGTATTAATACCAACTATCATTCACAGTCCACTGCCCTGACTTTGGATTCTGTCATAAAAATGGTCCTCCGGGCCAGATATTCTTAATTCAGTAGTTACCTAGGATAATTGTTAATTTTATTACCCATTTTCTTGGTCCGTTGCCATGCTACCAATTTCTCCTAAATAGGTTGGATAGCATTTCACACCTATTGACCTACAGGAAGTTATCGGCTCCAAAATGGTAGATTCTTGATAAACTATGAATGGATCTATCGCCTATGAATGAGAAATCCAGTTTTCAGAGCAAACCAACTTATAATCTTCAGAAGAATTTTGGTAATATTCAACACAAATCCACAAAACAATACCTTACACACTTAAGCATCTAACATCATTACAAGCTAAATACTTATCCATTTATATAGTTGAAAAACAATGGCTATAGGCTTGTAAACACACAAAACAATTTTATACAAAATTAGAACACCATAAAACTGTTCAAAACTCAATTTAAAACATTAAAAATTCACTTAAACAGAAAAATATTCAGAGAACACAAAACCAGAACACATAGCCAGCCACCATTTTTTAGAGAGAGCCTAACAAGTACAGAGTAAAGCCCCACCTCAAAACCAGTGTTGACGTCATGAACACGTCACCGATATTAATTCCAAAAAATTATAAATTACAAGTTTAGAATTTACATTTTACATTTGTTATCAATAAAACTTTATTTCGAAACTGTTATTTCAAATTTATATATCCTCTATATTTATAATGATCTGTTAATTCTGTTAACTCTGTTTCGGTGATACCATGGAATGTGCAACACAATTATTTACGATAAATTCTCAGTTAAAAAGTTGTCCGCATATCAATTACTCTGATATTTACTATCAAGTTTTATAAATCTTGAATTGAAGATTCGATTCTAATTGAGAAAAAATGTAATATTACAAATACCCCCCTCTTGACATAAAAAATTTTACTGTTTGAAAATTTAAAGAAAAAATTACATTGAAACAAATGGAAATTGTTGAAATTAAATTCGAGAACAGTAACAAATTTTTTTCTAGAAAAACATTACATGTCATCCTAAAATATTGAAAATTATTATAAAAATTCATCAATAGCATTTGTTATACATTTCCAAAGAATATTTCAAAGTATAGAATATCAAATTACTTTTGATTTAGTTTTATAATTTAAAGGATAATATCTCAACGGAAAGTTTAATATATATAAAGAATAGATTTTGAAATTGCACATAAATTTAATAGATAGAAAAATTCAATTTTTTATTGCATAAAAAAAAATTAGTATGTTGAATAAGAAAAATTATTATTTTTTTTTAAAGGAATTGATGAATTGTTACATTTAATTTTCACATAAAATTTCAATTAATCAAAAAATGTTCATTTCTTTCACTATTGTAAAGACGTGCTTCCTGGGTGGTTATCTCTTATGATAGAGTCCCACGTTATGAAGCCATTGTGTAAAGTTGTGTTTTTGATAGTTACGAGAGCAGTTGTTAAAATCCCTAATTTGTGAATAAATTCACAAATAATTAAGGCCGTCTGGCTCGCGAAATTGCTGGGTTCAAACCTCAGCTCTAGCTCAGTGGTAGATACATGAATTTTCCAAACACAACCAATCACCATAAGGCTCAATGACCGGTGATTATTAATTCTTACCGCTGCTTCTATGAAGTTCTTGAAGAATACCAGTGAGAAAATCAAAAGAATAATTGATGACTGACTATCAGTAACCATGTACACAATAGAGAATAATAAAGACCAACTATAGTTTTTTCTAGTTGATCCTTAAAATGCTTGTTATGAATACAGGTATTCACCAATTTATCCTTCTGAAATTCCTTAGAACTTACAATGCCAGTTCTTGAAGCTCTCTGGATCCTTATATGATATAACTGGAACCTTATTAATATAATTATCAATATATTTTTTTTTCTGGCAGACTAATGTGACTATCATCAAAGGATGATAAGTACTGAGTGCTATTAATAAGATCGATATTAATTGATTCAATAATTTTATATGCTGCTGAATATTTTTTGGTACCAAAACAGCTCAAACTGTATATCACGAGATGAATTAGGATAAAATAAATTTCTATGATTTGTATGCAGACATAAAACACAAAATATATTCCCATAAAACAGTGTATATAAAATTTTCTATATCTATAATATTCCTCAAATGAATTCTTTTCTAAAATCTGAATAATTATTACAAAGTTTGATAGCATTCACAATAGTGAGTTTTAAAATTTATAAATTGGTATTTAATACTGATATATGGACTTCAAGTCAATTCATAATTCTACCATTTAAAACTTGTTTGGTCTATAGATTTGATATGACTTGCTTTGATCAATTAGCAAAAATAATAATTAACAAATTAATATTCAAACATGAGATCTCAGGGCTTTTAATGAGTTTGTGCCGTGCACGGAAGTAAGCTTCCTACATATATCAAATAAATTCATAAAATGTTCTTATAAACTATGTGATAGCACTCAACACGTTGCAAATTTTTATTGGATTTAAGTTAATTTGAATAGCACTTTGATTAATTCCCCCAACTATGCATAGAAAGGCCTTAAACAAGCTCGTTTGATTTATCACTCACATTAATGACATTCTTGACGGTCTCGTGGATTGAATTAATTATTTCCAATAATTAATTAGGCAGGTCCCATTAAATTAATATAATTGCATATTTCACAATTTTGTCTCAAAATATATCTAAAAAATTGATTGAAATTTAAACAAAATAATTTGATTGTATAACTAATATAAAAAATAGCTAATAAAAGTTGAAATTCATCGACAAAAAAAATGTCATTGACCGAGGTTCGAACCTAGATCATGTTTGTAATTCACTGAGCTTTGATGTATTACGCCTTTACACTCTCGGCCATTGGGTATTGTTGATCGTAGAGGCCTGTAAGTCAGGTAACGTATGTAGGCTACTATAATATAGTGTAGGCTATAGCGGCAAACTTGAAGCCGGTTTGCCGGCATTTTCACAACAAAATATTGCTCTGAAAATAGTTAAATCATAGAGAAAACATTCGAAGATTCGATCTTGAGTGGGCCTAATGTTTTCTCTATATGGTTTGATATTGAAGAAAAATTATCTAAAAGTTTTAATAATGAATTACAGAAAAATTACTAGGTATTTTTCAGTCAAGGCTGAGTTTCACCAGTAGGCTTACCTTAAACTTTAGATCTCTGCTGTATTTTCCTATTATTATTGTTGATTGTATTGCATTAAGAAGTGGAATTCGATAACAAAAAAGAAACAATTATTACTCTACCTCACTTTTAAATATTTATACAATATTATTGTACTTTGATTTCAAATTTGATTCTTCACTTTTAAATACTTGCGATACGTACCATTCTGACCATGGGCAATGCAGCCAACATTATATTGTTGAGGCTATGGAGATATCATCATATTCTATTGTTTGATATCAAAAACACAATAATAAATATTAAATTATGAAACAGTAATTTATAAAATATATTATAGACATGATACCGCAATTCACGATACATAATTATATAGATTATAACAGTCATTATGAGATTATCTCTATGATTTTTGTGTGATCGGGAACGATCAGCTGTTATTCAAGGTCATTTTACAGCCCTAGGGCCGTAAAGTTTTACCGGCCTGGTCGGAAAACAATCACTTTCGGCCTCCATATGATGCACTTAAACCAGCTCATTACATCCAAGTGTGGCGAAAACATCTTTTTCAATTCACGCTTACGCCCTCAGGCTAGAAGTAAAATTTAAACGTTAGTGCAAAATCATTGCCAACCTAACAACTCTATAGTTCTCTGACTTGCAAAATATAACATTTCTTTTCCCTCGATATAGAACAGTGGCTTGTACATTTTGATTTCTCTCTCTTAATTAATTTGGGCTATATGCTTACATAATGAATATTTTTAATAGCTAATCTTTGGTAAATTTTATTAACAAGAACCTATTAGTCTTTTAGTACATGAAACTTTGGGTTAACAATCTTTGGTGGTAACGAGGCGGTTTCATCATTTGGCAGATAATTTTATTTATTTTCTCCCTTAGATTTACATATTAATAATAATAATATAATACTTTTTACAATATGTTTACATATAACTCACATTTATATGACACTTGAGCTTTTTTCTGGGGTATCAACTTGGGCGATTTATCAGGCATTGGCTACTTTGGTTTTGGCATGGAACAAGGGATCCCTTGGCTTCTGTATTACTCAGCTGTCGCCATTTTGATGCTTCAAAGATATATGGTAAGCTGGTTTTTAAATTGGAAGTTATTTATTTTATTGGTTTATGAGTGAGGATGGTGTTACAGATGGCTTCTAAATTTTCTATTTCTTTATTTCTAGGTGTTGCTAGTCGAAGTGGATACTCGTCTGCTAAATAGGTGGGTTGTTTGGCGTTCATCTGGTGACATTCCATCAAAATATTATTATTTACTTCCTTATCTTTTATTGTCTTGATAATGTAGCTTGAGATTATGAGCATTGGGCTTTGATTCTGTAAATTGTTTGGCGGTTCTGACGACCGGTTCTCCATCAACTCTCTTATCCTTGATAACCTAGGATATTTACTTTGCATATTTTGAATCATTCTGAGTTTCAGATTAGTTTTGTAAATTTTAGAATCAACCTTCTCAATATAAGATACACCCTCATTCATCATTACTTTAATAATATTTTCTTTAATTGATATCACAGCCATAATAATAATAATCCTCACAAAATAAATCAATGTATTTACCGTGTTTCTCATAACATAACCTTTTCATAAACAACACTCATATAATCCCATTTTCGATAAACAATTCACTATTCCTTTCGATTTTATTTCACACATCATTCATTATTATATTTTCTACATATTCTTTAACTGACATCATAGTCATACCAATAATCATAGCAAAATAGATCAATATACTTGTTAAGCTCATAGCATAGCCTCTTAGTAAACAATAACCAGATGTTCTTCCCTCCAATAAACAATTCTTTCTTTCTTTCAATTTTATTGCATGCTTTTCATCTTCCAATAGCTTCCTATAATAATTCCTTTCATCATAATCCAGGCTCGTATCCATTATTAATTCTCCATTTACTTTTAGCATATTCCTTTTATTTATCCTGTAGTTGCAATCATGACGGTAAGTTGCTTGCTTGAACTGCGTGTGCTTCGGGTGCATGTTAGTCCAATTATTCATTTCATCCTGGTGCCGGTATTCCTCCCTGCATGCTGCCTTCTTTTCCTGGTTACTTGACGTCCTTTTTGCAGCGCTTGAATTTGGCATGCGGACGGTAACCTCTCTTCCGTGGTCTCTTTTGTCGCTTTCTCTGGTGGGCCTTCTGGTGTTGGACCCTAGGCTTCACTCTGGCATCGTCCTGCCGGTCACAGTTTCGGCTTGCCTTGGTGGCAGTTTGCTCCTTGAACCTAGTGTGCTGCGGGTGGATCCAACGATGCTTGGATGAGGGCTGCTCAAACCGGGTAGGTTGTGAGGGTGCTGCATGCTGGTACACAGGTTCGGTGCATGACTGTGGTTCATTATTTTTAGATTTTACTATCGGTGATTCTTTGATTATTCCAGTGTTAATGCTGCATGTAGTTTTCAGTAGTGGATTGGTTAATAGTGGTAGTTCTTTGGGAGGGAATAACAGACTTAATATGGGTTGCTTTTTACAAACTGAATTTGATACATGTTTGACTTCTTTATTTGGTGGCGGGCTGTTGCGGTGGTGGATTTGTTCTGGTTGTTGGTTGACTGTAGGTTGTTGTTGGTTTGTTTTTATTGTGCATGCCACTGTATATGATGTGTTTACCCTATTATTATTTTGATTATTTTCATCCTGTTTTGTGAAATTTATATCCGGTTTATTATTTCCATTCCAATGATGTCTGCTGTCATAATGTGCTTCTCTATAATACCGTTTACTATTGTAATATTGGGATCTATTTCTGGAATCATTTTCAAATGATTGACCTCTGATAGTATTTTGGATATTGAGTGTTTGCTCCGGCACTTGACATTTGATTCTCACCATTATAACTTCTTCTGAAGCCATTGTTATTATGCTGAAGAGGATAATTGGGATCTCCTGCGCGATAGTTTACCTGATTTGATTCGGATGTAACAGATTAGATACAGTGTAAATGTTCTATCAGTTCTTTGCAACTGGAAATCAAAGATACTGCTAGTGTCATGCGAACATTGAAAGGAAGCTTTTTTAATAATATATTTGCTAGTGATGAGTCCACTAAAGATTCGTCCAGTTGCGAATTCTTACACATCATCTTAGCCACAAATTCAGTATAAGAATGTCCGCCTCTATTATCATATGTGCATGATATAATCTCTGATAGTGCGTCCATCTGTTTACGTTTGCTCCAATACTGCTGCAGGAACTGGCAAATGAAGTCCTCCAGGCTATTGATATCTCGCATCCAACTCTGGAAGAGCATCTGTGGCTCGCCGAGTAATAGACTGGACAGTTGGAAACACCATACTAACCAAGAGGTGGGTATCAGTTCCTGAATGGCTTTTATTTGATCTATAAATGGTCTGGGTTGCATATGACAGTGGGAGTTATCGAACTTTCCTAGATTTTGGAAAAGTTGAGTGCCATTTACTACTTCAGTCGGTGTATAATGCATTCGACTGACTGGGATAATTTCCATACGTGTCTCTATTCTGGAGACTCGTTCTTCATTTGCGATCTATTTATCATTCATAATTTTCTTATTTGCATTCATTTCATCATACAATCCAGTTAGCTTCAACTGTTGTCCGCCTATGGCATTCTCTAACATGCTGTATCTCTCTCTTGATTTTGCCCCCTCCTCCGTTAAGTTTGCTATACATGTCTGCACGTTACTTTGTTCTTTGACTATTTTTGCTATTTTATTATTATTTTCTTCCACTTTTGACTCTATCTCACCCTTATTTTCTAACACTTTTCTCATGACAGTTCCCATGATAGTGGTGCCTAGCTCCTTACCCAATACGTCCACTTGTTTCCCAACTTCCCTGGGTACCTCATCCAACCGTTCATTCACTTTGCATGTAACATCATCTATACGGGTTTCTAACACTTTTATGACTGCAGATTGCATATCTATCTTGATATTCATCATATTTCTCACTTCCTCCTTGAAGCTAGAAAATTTTTCATCCATAGTTTTGATACCTTCTTGTAGGATTTTGGTATTTTCCTCCGCTTTATCCTGGATGGTTTTAGTGTTTTCATTGATATCTTCTTGTATTTTTTTAGTCACTCCCTCCAAGGCTTGGCTGAGCAAAAGTTTATATTCATTTATGGAATCATTTGCTATGAGATTTGTAGTACATCCGACTGAAGAATTTAATGTGGTGTTGTGTGTTTCTAGATTGGTGGTTGCAGATGGCGGTTGAGTGGCAATATCGGATGGCGATTGGGTGGCGGCACTCTCCATTCCCTCGGCGACGCTTGGAGCGATCTGCGGAGACGCCGGCACCGGGTTGGACGCCCTCACTCCCTCATCTCTGCCAGCTGGACTCTCATCAGGATTTATTACATCGACGACATTATCGATCCTAGTGGAAGACAAATGGGCCAGGTTCTGCGGGTCGAAATTGATGGAGCATACGCTGCCTCCCTCTCTCTCTCATGGGGTCTCCGCTGTATTGTCCTGGGGTTGTTGGTTGGCTGGTGTCATAGCCATAGGGTTTTGGGGGTGGTCGCTGAAGTAGGAAATTTGTGAGTTAGCCGGCAACTGGTTCATGGTGACGTTATTATGGAATACTTCGAATAAATTGCCAAGTGTACTGCCAAATTACAGGAATATTAAAATGGACTCACTGATAGTGCCTATTCTAAATAAAATTGTGTGGTGTTAAAAGTTTCAAGAGTCATGTACATGTATTACGAAAAGACCTTCTAGTGATACAGGTACAATTGTCAACATGGATATATTACATTAATATAGTTCTTAAAATTTTAGTTAGGGTCTTATCTTCCTTAATAACAATAATGCTGTTATGTTTCAAATAACCTATAACCCTGGTCAGCATACAATATCCAGATTCACAGATTAAGATCAAAATTTAACTATAAAATTTTATGGAAATTTCCATCCAATTTTTCTCTACTATGAGAATTATGTTATCAAACTCATGTGATACAGTTTGTCTGTATTCATGCAGCTTGAAAAATTTCAATTTGAAGAGCAACTCAATTATTTTTGCCAGAAACTTATAACAGAACATCAGGTATATCCTGTTGAATCAACTTCAGATTATACTTCTTGCAGCTTTCAGTTTTATTAATCATTTTATTAATCATTGATAGTAAGGTTGAGTAGGTAAGCTTTTCATCATGCCTCACGCTTGTGGTGCCATTATGTAAAGACGTGCTTCCTGGGGGGTTATCTCTTATGATAGAGTCCCACGTTATGAAGCCATGTGTAAAGTTGTGTTTTTGATATTTACGAGAGCAGTTGTTAAAGTCCCTAATTTGTGAATAAATTCACAAATAATTAAGGCCGTCTGGCTCGCAAAATTGCTGGGTTCAAACCTCAGCTCTAGCTCAGTGGTAGATACATGAATTTTCCAAACACAACCAATCACCATAAGGCTCAATGACCGGTGATTATTAATTCTTACCGTTGCTTCTATGAAGTTCTTGAAGAATACCAGTGAGAAAATCAAAAGAATAATTGATGACTGACTATCAGTAACCATGTACACAATAGAGAATAATAAAGACCAACTATAGTTTTTTCTAGTTGATCCTTAAAATGCTTGTTATGAATACAGGTATTCACCAATTTATCCTTCTGAAATTCCTTAGAACTTACAACGCCAGTTCTTGAAGCTCTCTGGATCCTTATATGATATAACTGGAACCTTATTAATATAATTATCAATATTTTTTTTTCTGGCAGACTAATGTGACTATCATCAAAGGATGATAAGTACTGAGTGCTATTAATAAGATCGATATTAATTGATTCAATAATTTTATATGCTGCTGAATATTTTTTGGTACCAAAACATCTCAAACTGTATATCACGAGATGAATTAGGATAAAATAAATTTCTATGATTTGTATGCTGACATAAAACACAAAATATATTCCCATAAAACAGTGTATATAAAATTTTCTATATCTATAATTTTCCTTAAGTAAATTCTTTTCTAAAATCTGAATAATTATCACAAAGTTTGATAGCATCCACAATAGTGAGTTTTAAAATTTATAAATTGGTATTTAATACTGATATATGGACTTCAAGTCAATTCATAATTCTACCATTTAAAACTTGTTTGGTCTATAGATTTGATATGACTTGCTTTGATCAATTAGCAAAAATAATAATTAACAAATTAATATTCAAACATGAGATCTCAGGGCTTTTAATGAGTTTGTGCCATGTACGGAAGTAAGCTTCCTACATATATCAAATAAATTCATAAAATGTTCTTATAAACTATGTGATAGCACTCAACACGTTGCAAATTTTTAAATTAAATAAATTCAATAAATTTTTAAATAAATTCATAAAATGTTCTTATAAACTATGTGATAGCACTCAACACGTTGCAAATTTTTATTGGATTTAAGTTAATTTGAATAGCATTTTGATTAATTCCCCCAACTATGCATAGAAAGGCCTTAAACGAGCTCGTTTGATTTATCACTCACATTAATGACATTCTTGACGGTCTCGTGGATTGAATTAATTATTTCCAATAATTAATTAGGCAGGTCCCTTTTGTCTCTGCTGGGCTAGCGCATGGTCCAGATTTCTTATAGATTTCTCTCCGAATTAAAGATATATTAATGGGAATTGATTACAAATTACGAACTCTTCAATAACACTGAGTTCACAGATAATTTAACATTAATTACAAATATTTCACATTTAAAAAGGGGTTGGCTTGATAATTTTAAAATTTAAAGGAAGAAAGAACCCTAAACTCTATGTGCATCCTCTCAGGTCAAGATCACAAGCCAGAAGAAGGTGGTTTTCAGAAAAATTTTATCTCTTCCTTGAACAATTTGTAAGCTTCTCTCTGATTGGCTTTTAATTTAACAAACTCAATACAATTGGTTGCTTCAGAATCAGGGCTTCTTCAACTTTATAATAGAAAGAATAAATAAAAAGTTTTTTATATAAATGTATGGAGTGATTATCTTAACTATATTCATAAATAAATTGTGATATACAATGTTAACATGTTACAATATGTATTTAGTTTCTTATATGAGTTTTGTATTCTCTTGATTTTCGTGCTTTTTAGATTATAATAAATATTTATACAGAAATAATAGTTGTCCGTATTTCTATACATCAACCTTCCTTCGTATATACAGGGTGTTTCAGAAGTAGTGTCGAGAATTTTAGGGTATTGTACCTGGATGCTAGGAGACTACAAATGTCATATTTGAAGTGTCCAAAACTCAGCGGTTATCCTTATAGCTGCCATTTTGTTTTTTTCACTTAAAAATTTTTATCTCAAGAACGAAATGTTGTATTGATCTGAATTTGGCATGAATATTTATGCTATAAAGACTCAACTATAAAAATAAAAAAAAATTTTTTCGTTGAAATTTTTCAAAATGGCGGCCATTTTAATTTTTGATGGCGAATATCTCGAAAACCGTCCATTTTACAGAAAATTTACAAGAGACAAAAAAGTTAGCAAATTTTTTCACGATTCCAATGATACCTAATTTATTAAGATTGGTCGAAGAATAACAGAGAAATTAATTTTTTTCGTACTGCATGCATGACCACTTTTCACCATTTAAAGATCAATATTAATTTTTTTTATAATTTCATGAAAACCGTTCTTATTACAGAAATATACAAGAATAACTTTCCTCCAAATTTTATTTTACATTGAAAAATATTAATTTCACTCAAATCGGTTCACTGATACTAATGCAGCAATTGCTCAAAATGCCGTCCTTCAACTTGATTACACAGTCTGCACCTTTCAATCATGGACCGTCGAACTGCTATAAAAGCATTTTCATCATCTTGAATGGCACCTGCTGCAGCAACCACTCTTGCCACAAGGTCTTCTTCGTTTTCTACTGGCGTGCTGTAAACAAGGTCTTTCATATGGCCCCAGAAAAAAAAATCTAAAGGGTTGAGGTCAGGTGAACGTGCGGGCCACGGTACTGGTCCACCCCGCCCAATCCACCGCTGACGATAGGTCATGTTCAGAAAGTCCGTAACAACATTTCCGAAATGAGCAGGGGCACCATCATGTTGAAACCAAATATTATATCTGTTTGCAAGAGGCACATCTTCCAAAAGTTCTGGTAGTATGTCTCTTAAAAAAGTAATGTACGTGGGAGAATTCAGACGATTAGGAAGAATGTATGGTCCAATCACGCGATTACCTAAGATACCCGTCCAAACATTCAGCGAAAATCTATGCTGATAACCACGCACTTTGACCTCATGAGGATTGTCTAAGGCCCAGACGTGACTGTTGCGAGAGTTGAAGATTCCTTCTCTTGTAAAGCTGGACTCATCGGTAAATAACACATTTTCTAGAAAATTTGGTTGGATAATGTCTTGCTGAAGAAACCAACGGGCACAGTTTACTCTTGGCTCATAGTCGCGTTCAACCAATGAGTGAACTTTTTGAAAGCGGAAGGGGTGAAGTCTTTCCTTGTTTAGTACACGCCACACAGAAGAAGCACTTGAATTGATTTGCTTTGCAACTGCTCTCGTACTCGTTCTAGGATTGAAATCGAATTTCTGCAATACTTCCTCTTCAAAAGCAACATTTCGAACTGCTCGAGGCCTACCAGCAATTACCCTGTTCCGTTCAAATGAACCAACTTCTCTCAGCCGATTGTGAGTTCTTGTGAACACCTTGTCGGAAGGGAGACGGCGGTTTGGAAATGCAGCTGCATACATTCTTCTTGCTTCGGTCGCATTGCCAAGAGCTGCTCCATACATGAAGTGAATATCGGTGTACTCCAGCGAACTAAATTCCATTACAATAATTAAATATTTGTGTAGAAGCAACGTAAGAAAATATTGAAACTGGAAATTTAAGATAGAAATAAGACCTAGGAAACGTGAGACTAAGAAATAGGAAGCACTACATCTGGTTCTTTACTTTTAATGAAACAACAATACTTTTACAAGACAAACATTATCATCTGAAAACCATTGTAAAATCATCTGTTTGCCCATATGGAGCCATACCGAGTTTCAAAGCTTCATCTTAAATACATCTGGAATTAAAAAATTAATATTGATCTTTAAATGGTGAAAAGTGGTCATGCATGCAGTACGAAAAAATTAATTTCTCTGTTATTCTTCGACCAATCTTAATAAATTAGGTATCATTGGAATCGTGAAAAAATTTGCTAACTTTTTTGTCTCTTGTAAATTTTCTGTAAAATGGACGGTTTTCGAGATATTCGCCATCAAAATTTAAAATGGCCGCCATTTTGAAAAATTTCAACGAAAAATTTTTTTTTATTTTTTATAGTTGAGTCTTTATAGCATAAATATTCATGCCAAATTTCAGATCAATACAACATTTCGTTCTTGAGATAAAAATTTTTAAGTGAAAAAAACAAAATGGCAGCTATAAGGATAACCGCTGAGTTTTGGACACTTCAAATATGACATTTGTAGTCTCCGCTTTATAATTTTTAACTCTGCCAATGGATTCTCATTAGTTGTTGAATCACAGTTATGCATGTTTTTCCTTATTATTTTAGATAATACGATTATTCTTTTTCGCTAACAATATTCGATTTTATTTGAGTGGTCATTTGACTAGGTTATTTTTATTTTCCATTTTATAATTCTATTAAAATTCACTGGTTCACTTCAAATATTCTGTGGTGCTAAAGTACCACGTGACACTATTGACATGGTTGATTTTATTGATGCAAATTTTGGAAAACAGTCCGTTAAGGCATTCAGTATGAATTTCAGTTTAGTGTGACTCCAGTGTGATGACATCAGTGTTGGGCTGATCCGAATACTCGTAGTGTTGGGCTGATCTGGATGCACATAGTGTAGGGCTGATACTTGTAGTCGACTGATGCATACCAAACTCGATACAGGTGACATCTCAGTTAGCATTGCCTAATGCTTGTAGTAGACGGCTGCATACCAAACTCAATACAGGTGACATCTCAGTTAGCATTGCCTCATGCTTGTAGTAGATGGCTGCATACCAAACTCAATACAGAGTCACGTAAATTTTGTATCATATAATTATACAATGTACATTTCAGGCTTGAAATGACAATGTAATTTGTTTTTTGGAAAAGAGATAGACACTGCATACAGGATAAACTTAGGTGAGGATTAATTTAGGTAAGGTTTGGTTTTTTGATATTTTCTGATTTCAAGGTTTAGAGTTCTGCATACAGGAATAATTTAGGAGAGGATTTTTTGAATCAATTCTTTCATGATACTGTGACTGTTATTCTGAATTCAAAGTTGTGAATGTGAACATGGATGGCAATTACCTCCAGGTAATGTGGTAGTGTTGAAATTTGAGTTACATGGTCAGCAATAGGCGTTGGCATTGTCATTGGCGTATGCATTGGTGTCGGCATTGACGTTAGCATTGTGGTAGGCATTGGCATCAACATTGGCGCAGGCATTGGCGTAGACATCAACGTAGATATTGGCGTAGTAATTGGTGTAGATATTGGCATAGTTATTGGTGTAGATATTGGCGTTGATAGTCAATTAATGAGTCACACTAGTTTGAAAATCACCCAAATGTTCTTAACACTCTTCATGGCGTTCACTTGTTGCTGATTTCGAGATTCACGTGATAATTATTTCGATGTTAATGTCCACGCTGTACCTGTTATCTTAAAATGCTTATAAACTAAAAAGAAAATTTTGATTAGGCTACCAATACAATCTAATACACATGAAAATTATTTAGAAGTATATAATCAATATAAAAATGACATTTGTTAACATCTTATTATACAGTCAGCAATACATAAATTGTGAAATTTGGAGACATCAATTAAAAAATTTTAATAAAAAAATAATTTCATTTCCATTTATTCACTGTTCAAATATTTTATGAAAAGCAAATTATTCAATATTATTAATCATCATTTGTTGGATACTATAGTTTATTTCGACTTTTCAATGTTCTAAACACAAACTACATTTCATGACAGAACTTTACTATGAATCATTAAACAAGAAATCATTCAAAACATCAATAATATTTTGCTTCAAAGGCAATCAATATTCATAAGTAATCATCTGCATCTATGGCAATCAACATTATTAATCATTATTTTGTATCTATGGCAATCAGCATAAGTAATCAACACAAAAAATATTATCTCATTACTGCCTCTCTAAGTCATAACCTCTGTTATTCCTTCTTTAGGCAATAATGGGTTTTCATCTCAAAAAACAATCACATACCAGCAAAATTCTAATCAACAAACCCCACTAAAAATTCTACATACACTCCAGCATCCATTTCAAATGATAATCAATCATATCAAAATTTATAGAACAAACAGTTTTTAAAATTTAGAAAAAGACATCGATTACAAAAACTTTAGAGAAATTTTAATCTTTAACTCATTTCAATTAATAATATGACAATACATTTTTATTTAATGAAAATATTATTCAAGTTAACTTTCATTTATATTGAACATCTCATATATATGGCGACACAATTCATTAATACTTTCAAATTTTTAAGTTTTATTATTATAACAAAAGAATTTATACATAAGATTAGATTTCAGCATGTTCTAAATTGAACCATTTATTTTTTAAATAATTTCAGAATTTGAAGACTGTATAATAAGTACAAACATTTCAATATTACAATACAAAGATGATCAAGATGGATAATGGGTAAATAAGTTCCCTGAAAAATACAAATGAGAGAAAAAGAAAATTGGGTAAATAAATTTCCTAAATAATACAAGGAAGAGAAAGATTAATTAGAGCCTATCCTACATGTCAGTTCTAAACTTTCATAAGGAAGTATATTTAATAAAAATATACTGAAAATGAGAAAATGGGACATAATTTGCTCTGAAAAACCTAGTTACCTAATATGATACCTGACAAAAAATAGACATAATTAAAATATGTAATACATGATGAAAAAATATACCGCAAGCACGCAATTATTTACACTACAATAGATAGATTTTAGAAAAATTAAGTTTTATCAACAATTTAAAGATTAGAAAATAAGCTACAATTTCAACTTCTAATATTATTTCAGAAGAATACAAATTTAAATTTACAAATTCAAATGACTATGGACAAGATTGGTTAAGATATGCATAATAGAAGAAATTTACTGAATACTACACAAAGACAGGAAATAATCGAAATTTGGAAAGATTAAGGGCCAAGAAAAATAGGCTACAGGAAAGAAAAAAGACACAATTATGGACTCTTACCATACACTGCTTAGCGATTATGCTATTCTGAATCCCAGCATAACACAGGATTCCTAATCATAACATAGTGCTGGGGAATACCCTTTCATCATGTGATTCACAGTCATCATCTTGTAAGTAAGCAACTTGAAACAACCTTTGAATACTAACACATCAATGGTGACTTTGTGCTTTGTTTTCTTCAAGAACATAATTTTATTCACAGGTTCATTTGTTTCAACAAAGCCATTTTGCTTACAAAAGTCAGTCATGTTCACTAGATAATGCTTTGCATACACCTTTTCAATTTTTAGTTGAAAGTTGAATTCATCAACTTGATTCAAAGCAAGATTCATTTTGTTTACATTGTTCCTAACTTCTACAGAAACCTGTCTCATGTAAACATGCACTTTATTTACTGTTTTCCTAACTTTCAATTTGGCAATACTACTTTCTTTACTGTTGACTTTCAATAAAGACAACTCCCTACCTACTACATTACTCAATTCTACTATCTCACTAGGATTTACTTTTTCAATAACAGTAACTAGGCCTACATTATCTGAAACTTGAAATAATTGATCTTGTATCTCAACACTACTATCATCCTGCTTCAATTTGCTTTCATCTTCATGA
This sequence comes from Nilaparvata lugens, assembly GCF_014356525.2. Lineage (NCBI taxonomy): Eukaryota > Metazoa > Arthropoda > Insecta > Hemiptera > Delphacidae > Nilaparvata > Nilaparvata lugens. The sequence continues at coordinate 55,311,846 of NC_052506.1, read as the reverse complement.
TTATCTATCAATGTTTCATGTGTATCTTTTAATAGAAGGTTTATACTAACCTGCTCTAGTCTTATACTAGTACATTCTTGCTTTATATCATCAAACCTAGCACTTTGATCTTGTTTCAAATTATCAATCTTAGCATTTTGCTCATCAATCTTAGCATTTTGCTCATCAAACCTAGCATTTTGCTCATCAAACTTTTGTTTTAGAAATGCTATAAGATTCAGATCATTTTTAATGTTTGCCATTTTGTAATATGCACTGATATCTATTCATTAAAACTTGACCACTCCAGAACTGACCTCCCATTCAGCAGCATACCATTCATAACCTATCAAGACATCAGCTTAATAATAATTTTTTATAACCAGGGATATATTTTGTAGTTTGAGTCCCACACCAGGGCATACCATTTGCTGTGCTACCAATTTCTCCTAAATAGGTTGGATAGCATTTCACACCTATTAACCTACAGGAAGTTATCGGTTCCAAAATGGTAGATTCTTGATAAACTATGAATGGATCTATCGCCTATGAATGAGAAATCCAGTTTTCAGAGCAAACCAACTTATAATCTTCAGAAGAATTTTTGTAATATACAACACAAATCCACAAAACAATACCTTACACACTTAAGCATCTAACATCATTACAAGCTAAATACTTATCCATTTATATAGTTGAAAAACAATGGCTATAGGCTTGTAAACACACAAAACAATTTTATACAAAATTAGAACACCATAAAACTGTTCAAAACTCAATTTAAAACATTAAAAATTCACTTAAACAGAAAAATATTCAGAGAACACAAAACCAGAACACATAGCCAGCCACCATTTTTTAGAGAGAGCCTAACAAGTACAGAGTAAAGCCCCACCTCAAAACCAGTGTTGACGTCATGAACACGTCACCGATATTAATTCCAAAAAATTATAAATTACAAGTTTAGAATTTACATTTTACATTTGTTATCAATAAAACTTTATTTCGAAACTGTTATTTCAAATTTATATATCCTCTATATTTATAATGATCTGTTAATTCTGTTAACTCTGTTTCGGTGATACCATGGAATGTGCAACACAATTATTTACGATAAATTCTCAGTTAAAAAGTTGTCCGCATATCAATTACTCTGATATTTACTATCAAGTTTTATAAATCTCGAATTGAAGATTCGATTTTAATCGAGAAAAAATGTAATATTACACTGTTGAACCTTAGGGTTTCAGTGACCGTGTGCCTAATAGTCTAGCTTGATGCCAATGATTAGGTCCCACACTAGAGTATATTTTATTCCATTGTTTTTGTATGTTTGTATTGTTTAATATTAAGCATTCACACACTTGTTTCAATTTTCAGTACTGGCTGCAACTCAAAGCACGCTGCGACGTGTATGCACCAGCTATCAGCTATCTTGTACCCTGAGAGACTGAACTGCACTGAACTGGTCACAGATGGCTATTGTGCATTGAGAAAACAACACACGGCACACTACACCGCCTTGCGAGCTTGCTACTTGACTCGCCGCACAGCAAGCTTGACACAACTTGCCTCAAACACACAGGCGTGCCTCTATGCGTACTGGACCAGCGCCCAAAGTTGCTTATTGGCGCAGCAATCGTATTGCTACAGTGCAGTATCATCTCATTAACTCAGGTTTTGCTGTTAATTTTTAAGCATGTCCGATCATGAGGAAGATTCGCTTCCTGAGCCTTCTGCTCTTTTCAATGCAAGAGACAATTTACACCAGGAAATAGATTGGTTCATAACCAGCTATAACGATTATGTTGTGGACACTGAAGCCACTTATTATCAATTGTTGACTGTCAAAAACGAACTAGGTTCACTCAGAATTAAGTATGATAAAATTCACGAACAGTTATGGAATGCAGAGTTGCAAGCACAAGACACTTCAACTCATTTTGAAATAATTACTAAATTTATTTCCATTACCTCTAAGGCAAATGCTGCATTAACTGCTTTTGAAAGCAGACAACGCAACAATGAGGCCACTGCTGGTGCTTCCCAGCGGCCAACATCTCAAAACTCACATTTGGCAAATTTTCAGTTGCCTCAGATTCCGCTTCCACGTTTCAATGGGGAACTTTCAAAATGGCAAGCATTCTCAAGTGCCTTTACCAATATTATTGGTAATCAGGATAATATTAATGACTCATTCAAATTTTTCTATCTTTGTCAATCACTCAGTGGTGAAGCTCTTGCTAGAGTGGAACACATTGAAGCTGACGAAAATGGTTTTCAGCTTGCATGGAACCTCTTAAGGGAGAGGTATGACAATAAGAGATTAATTGCTGCCAGGCATGTCTCGGCAATTGAATCTCCTCCTACCATAAAACGTAACTGTCCACAATCATTATGGGCATTCATTGACTTTTGCAAGTCCCACATTACCGCGCTCAAAGCGCTTCAACTTGGAGTTCAAATCAAGGACTTATTGTACATGCACAAAATGTTGTTGCAGTTGGAAACTGCTACTGTTCGAGAATGGGAAAAGAGTGTTGGTATACACGACATTCTCACCATTGATAAATTTTGGAATTTTTTGGAATCACAATGCAAAATCATGGAAGCTGTTGCTTCAAGCTCAGCTAACCACCATCAAGGAAATGTGCAGCAAGGTACATCTAACTCGGTTGGTGCTCATAGCAAGCCGAAGTTCAATCAAAATCAATCAAATGTTCAATCTAGAATGCAGGTTACTACCTCTTCTATGCCACCTTGTAGTTTTTGTAATTCCGTTTGGTCATTTTCCAAATCATTGTAATGAATTATTGAAGTTGCAGGCAACTGATCGTTGGAATGCTGTCCGTGACAAAAGGTTATGTTATAATTGCATCAAGCCTTTCACACCCAATCATATTTGTTCAGACAAATCTTGTACACTTTGTGGCAAGAGTCACCACACTGTTCTTCATAGGTCATATCCTCAATCTCGAGACACTCAGCCTACTTCTAAGGATAAGGTAACTTCCAATGTTATTCATTCTCAATCTTTTGCTCCTTCCAAGGGTAAGAATGCTGTTTTGAATTCTGTCATGGTTCAGAATGCGGAAACGACTAAACAAGCTGTTTCTCATGCAGAACAGCCTCAGAAGAACTCTCATGTCATGATGAGCTCCACCTTGTCACTGTGTTTGCAACAGCAATCAACTGTCGCTTTGTTACCTACTGCCAAAGTTTTGGTTCAATCTTCTAGTGGGGAATTTATTAAAGCAACCTCACTTTTAGATTCTTGTTCTGATTGCAATTTGATGTCAACTGGGTTGGCTGAAAAATTGTCACTTGTTACTTTGTATTCGGACACCTTGATTCATAGTGTAGGTGAAAATAAGACCAAATCATCTATTTCTCATTCAGTTTGCTTGTCTTCATCTGATCGTTCATGGTCGGTTGAAGAAAATTGTATTGTAGTTGATAGCATATCATCTAATGTTCCTAGTGTGAACATTGATCTTTCTAAAATTTCAATTCCTGTTGAACTCAAATTAGCAGATCCATTGTTTGATCAATCTAAACCTGTAGATTTGTTACTTGGTGCTGGCATATTCGCATCTGTACTTCAGCCTGGTAAATTGTATCTAGCTCAAAACGCTCCCATTCTTCAGAAAACCAGTCTAGGTTGGGTCATATTTGGTTCTTGTAAAACTATTTGTCCTATTGCAGCACCTCGTTCATTCCTCCCTGCCTGACCGCTCCCCATAGGGTCATGTCGAATTTTCTAACTTCAAATGATGTCTCTCATCAGTTAGAGAAATTTTGGAAGTTGGAAGAAATCTCTCCTCTGCTTCCTCCCTCACCTGAGGTTTTGAAACTTGAAAAGCATTACACAACCACTACCACACGTCTTGAAGACGGACGGTTTATGGTCACTCTTCCCAAAAAGGATAGTTTCCACTCATTGGGTCATTCCCGATTTCAAGCATTGAACCGATTTCATTCATTAGAAAAACGGTTATCATCAAATGTTGAATTAAAAAATCAATACACAGCTTTCATGGAAGAATATCAACAGTTGAATCACATGTCACCAGTGCCTCCAGCACCGGATAATGAAAAATGTTACTTCATTCCCCATTACCCAGTTTTTAAGCCTGATTTGACCACTACAAAATTACGTGTAGTATTTGACGCTTCTGCTAAATCTACCACTGGAACATCGCTTAATGAAGTATTGTATGTTGGTCATACAGTTCAGCCTGAACTGTTCAATATTGTTCTGCGCTTTCACACATATCAAATAGCCTTCATTGCAGACATTACTAAAATGTACCATCAAATCTTAGTTCATCCCTCAGACCGTAACCTTCAGAGAATATTTTGGAGATCTGATGTTACTCTACCCATTCAAGAATTCACCTTGAATACTGTAAGTTACGGCACTTCGCCGGCAGCTTTCTTAGCTACTCGTACGCTTCATCATTTGGCTGATCTTGATACGGCACCCAACTCTGCTGTAGCTAATGTTATAAAAAATCACTTTTACGTTGATGACCTTATTTCTGGTTCCTCTTCGGTTACAGAAGCTAAACACTTGGTTCAACAATTGATTAGTACATTAGCTCAGGGTGGTTTCGAGCTTAGGAAATGGTTGTCTAACTCTCCTGAAGTTCTTGCTACTATTCCTTCTGATCTGCTTGAATCAAACACCGTTCCTAATTTCCTAATGTTCCAAACCGTTGTATAATTTCAATGATAGTGTGGTCAAGGCACTAGGCCTCATTTGGAATTCCACTCTAGACGTCTTAACTATTTCCTCCAATGTTGCTGATGTATTACATAAAACATCTTTTACTAAAAGAGAACTTCTCTCTTGTATTTCAAGCATATTTGATCCATTAGGTTTGATTTCTCCTGTTGTCATTTTACCCAAAACACTTTTTCAAAAACTCTGGTTATTAAAGATTGATTGGGATCAAAAAATTCTGCAAGATCTGTTGGAAACTTGGTTGAAAATTCTGCATGAATTGCCGAACATTGTTAACATATCATTTCCGCATTGTGTGTTATCAAAGGACTCTGATGCCTCACTTGAATTGCATGGCTTCGCCGATGCTAGTCTCACTGCTTATGGCGCCTGTATTTACGTCAGAAGCACCTCTCTCGGTAGCAGTCAAGCTCGGTTGCTCACTTCCAAGTCCTGCATTGCCTCTTTGAACCCAGTTCTCTCTGTTCCTAGATTAGAGCTACAGGCAGCTCTGCTACTTTCACGTCTTGTGAATAAGGTTTTAAAGGCTTCAAATCTTACTTTCTCTAATGTGTATTTGTGGACTGACTCGAAAACAGTCTGTGACTGGTTAAGAGCCCCTCCTGATCGTTCTAATATTTTTGTAGCTGTACGCATTTCTGAAATTCAGAATTCAACTTTTAACTTTCATTGGAATCATGTTTGTACTAGTAACAACCCTGCTGATTTGATATCTCGAGGTTGTACACCCAATCAGCTGGCCGCTAGTAGTCTGTGGTGGAATGGTCCTTCATGGCTATCTATGCCAAATAGTTCTTGGGATTCTTTCTCTAGCAATGTTGCTATTTCTCAATCAGTTCAGGTATTAGCTACTACTTCTTCTCATAATGATGTTATCTCAGGCATAATTAATAATTGCTCCACTTATCACAAAATCGTTTGTACAACGGCGTATGTTCTGCAGTTCATTCATAATTGTAGGAAACAAAATTCAGTCGCTCCACGCTTTGGTCAATTAGCTGTCTCTGAAATATTAGAAGCTGAAAATTGTATTTTCAAATCCATTCAAGAAGAAGCTTTCTCTGCTGAACTTAAAGCATTGCATCAAAATCAGGAGCTATTGCCTAATAGCTCTATTAAAGCCTTGTCACCATTCATTCACTCCGATTCACTGCTCAGAGTTGGTGGACGTTTGCAGAATGCAAATGCTTCCTTTGACTATAAACATCAAATATTGTTGCCTAGCAATCACAAATTCACTCGTGCATTGATTGTTGCTCATCATCGTCGTCTAAGTCATGCTGGTGTGCAGGCCACCATGGCCAGTGTAAGACAACGATTTTGGTTTCCCTCCACCCATCGCACCATCAAAAGTGTATTGCGGCATTGCATAATCTGTTTTCGCTTTTCTGCTCTTCGTTCTGAGCAAATCATGGGTAGTTTACCAGCGGCCCGCGTTCAGGCTAATTTTCCCTTTTACAATTGTGGTTGAGATTATGCCAGTCCTATTTCCATTCTTGTACTTTTTCTAAAGCATACTTGTCGCTTTTTGTGTGTATGGTAACTTGTGCCATTCATATTGAAACTGTCTCGGGACTTACTTCCAAGGCATTTATTGCTGCTCTGATTCGGTTTTCTGCTCGTCGCAGCATTCCGCATTCCATTTTTTCGGACAACACCACAACTTTCGTTGGTGCCAACAATGAGCTACATGAGCTCCACGAATTTTTGTCCTCTGATTGTCTCAAATCAGATATTCATGACACTATGTCTGTACTCAACATCCAATGGCACTTCATTCCCCCTCGGGCTCCACACTTCGGTGGACTCTGAGAGAATGCGGTAAAAAACTTCAAATGCATATTCCGTATAGTTACATTCAACAAGGTATTTAACTTTGAAGAAATCTGTACTCTTGCTGCTCAGGTCGAAGCCATCTTGAATTCGCGCCCTCTTGTCCCCTTGTTGGAGGATCCGCATGATCTTGCTTACTTGTCTCCAGGTCATTTTTTGATTGGATGTCCACTTACATCATTACCCTTCTTACCGCCTAACACCAAACACATTGATCATCGTTCACATTGGTATCAACTTGCTGTTTCTATCCAGGAGCTTTGGGATAGGTGGTCTCATGAAAAAACTCACTCTTCAGAAAAAAGGCAAATGGTTAAACAATTGTGAAAATTTAAAGGTCAGTACAGTTGTCATCTTGAAGGATCCTGGTTCCGCACAGTCCACTTGGAAACTGGCGCGCATTACTGAAGTTCATCCCGGTAAGGACGACAAGGTTCGAGTTGTCACTGTTCTCACTCCCTCCGGCACTTTTAAGAGAGCTATTTCGAGTTTAGCACCTCTTCCCATTGATGAGGATTCTAGTTGATCCCCTTGCTCTTATGGTTCATTTCGTATTTTCAGGTTTCATTGTTTTTTCCCCTGGTTCTCACATGGGGCCCAGTTTTTAATTTCCAATTGCTTTGCCAGATTTGACATATTTTTTTACCTTTTCTTATTGTGCCATACCCCCATATGACACAAGGGGCCCAGTTTATGTAAAATCTGACAAAGCATTTTTTGGAACGGTTCCACTTCGATACTCGTTCTGTTACTAAGTAGATGTCATTTCGTCATTTTTGTCCGTCTGCACTGTCCGGTGACGTCACAGTCACGGTTCCACGTCACTGTCATAATCAAGTTTGTTTTCTAATATTATTCGTCGTATTATTCTTTGTTTCAATTTTAACATTTGTATTATTAAATTTTTTGCAATTTATTTTGTCTTTTAGGCATCTTACTTTCTAGATATTTGCTATTTTTTCATCAAACATTTGCAAACGTTTTGCTTACGTATCGAGCTTTTCCGGCTTGTTGTCCTTTGTCAGTCGAGCCTTAGCTTGTTTCCTTGTCTTTCGATCATCTAGTCGGTGAGTGGACATTTGCTCCCGGTCTAAACTTGTTCCTGCTCACATTTCCATTGTTGGAATTGCCTATACTGTGTTGGACGCTTCCATTCTTGTCATCACGTGGCCATCATATCGTTGCTTGCTGATGTCCTGTTCCTTGGGGTACCGTGGATTCCTTGCCTGTCTGCCTGGCTGCATCTCTTCCTCAAAATTTTATTCAGGTTACGTAAATCATTCTATTCAACCTTCATTTACTCATGTATTGCATAACTGTTCATGAAAATACTAACAGCGTGTCGATACTGGACCACGTTGTTTTCTATTTCTAATTCAAACATTTTAATGTGCATTCATATGATTTTTGTAGCTATAATTCAACTTTTACGGCAATTAAAAACATTTAATTGTCCATACTTTCGGCAATCGAGCCTATGTACATGAATTCAATATGTTACAGTGTATGTCTCATTCAGAGCACTGTCCTACATTATTTCAAAGTTATAATATGTATTCATTGTATTTGATAGCTACCCTTGGCTTGCAAGCGTAATCTCACATCTGAGTTGTTCAATTGATGTCTAACTTGACATTCAATTCATTGAAGGCCTATGTCGCCTATATTCAACATTGACAATTATTACATTGTATTTGATAGCTACCCTTGGCTTGCAAGTGTAATCTCACATCTGAGTTGTTCAATTGATGTCTAACTTGACATTCAATTCATTGAAGGCCTATGTCGCCTATATTAATTTCATTGTATTTGATAGCTACCCTTGGCTTGCAAGCGTAATCTCATATCTGAGTTGTTCAATTGATGTCTAACTTGACATTCAATTCATTGAAGGCCTATGTCGCCTATATTAATTTCATTGTATTTGATAGCTACCCTTGGCTTGCAAGCGTAATCTCATATTTGAGTTGTTCAATTGATGTCTAACTTGACATTCAATTCATTGATGGCCTATGTCGCCTATATTCAACATTGACAATTATTACATTGTATTTGATAGCTAGGTACCCTTGGCTTGCAAGCGTAATCTCACATCTGAGTTGTTCAATTGATGTCTAACTTGACATTCAATTCATTGAAGGCCTATGTCGCCTATATTAATTTCATTGTATTTGATAGCTACCCTTGGCTTGCAAGCGTAATCTCACATCTGAGTTGTTCAATTGATGTTTAACTTGACATTCAATTCATTGAAGCCTATGTCGCCTATATTAATATACTCAATAGGCCTATTAACAATTATTTCATTGTATTTGACAGCTACCCTTAGCTCACAAGCGTTATTTTAAGGACACTGACGCCTATTTCAATGTGTATGACATTGACCTTGGAACTTCATTTCAATATATAGAGCATTATCTACATCTCATTGTTATTTGTTATTATTCTTTTTAAAATCATTAAGATTGAATTTTTCAGCAGTAACTTTATTATTGTATCATTTAAAATTTTCTATTCTCAATTCAGGTATTATTGACAGTACCTTATCAATTGTTGTCAGTCGTCAATGGTCATTAGTGTCATTGACCTAAATTCATTTAAAGTTGGTAATCGCTTATTTTCTAACGGTTTTATTACCTACATGTTGTAATAAAATTCATCTAAAGATTTTATTCGATTTAATCTACTTACACTTGTTTTTGTATGTGGCCATCTGCCTATTATTTTATTAATATTAAATCTCATCTTGTTGACTCATTTTGTCTTTTCTTGGCGTACTCACCACACTTCAAGCTATCAGTTTTTTATGCACAGAATTCAGAGATTTATTTGTAGGTATTAATACCAACTATCATTCACAGTCCACTGCCCTGACTTTGGATTCTGTCAGGGGTATATAAACCTATAAAGGGTTTATATAAAGTTAGGTACCTTGAAGGAAGAGTTTGTGAAAACAGGCCACACACACCGGATGAACTGAAGATGAACACATAACAAAAATCAGCAACATCAATGTAAACGTGCTGAAAAAATTGTCATTAAACAATTTTTTATCAATCAAATCATGTATCAGCTATAGCCTACTATACCATGATGCCATTATCAAGTAATTGAAATAAATAGAATGACATTAAATAAATACTATTGCAAGCTTCCTATTTTTGATCATATGATTGTTTGTATATTTATATAGTTTTATAAACTGTAATTTTTGGGTTCAAATTTGCATGATTCTAACAAAAATAGGGTTATCCTACTATTATATTAAGCGAGCAATTTCTGTATATCTGTTTATATTTTTATATCTGGTTATTTATGTTCAATTGATATCGAAAACGGCTAACGATTTTCATGAAATTTGGAACATAGTAGGTTTATGATATAAAAATCCCAGGTCTCATCCCCGGGAAAACTCGCTGAAGGACATGAAAAGGATAACAATTATTCATCCTTGGAAAAACAGATGATAATTTCGTCGTCTGTAGAAACAGCAGATGTGTATGGGAGAGAAACAGATTTATTTCCAGCTGAGTAATCAATCAGCGAGAAATATCATTAAGCTAGACGATTTAATTGACATGATAATCCTTCTAAACTAGAGTATATCATAATTTTCAAAGTTGATCATTATTCGACAATTTTAAGTGACTTGTGAGTGTTATTTTGTTATTCAATTTGGTTTGTAAATAATCTAAATTAGAATTTTTTTGTTTTTTAAATGTTTGAACTGAAAATTGAACCTGAATTCAAGTGTATGGAACATAGCCTACTTCATGGACTATTTATAGTGTATAAATCAAAATTCGGGGAAGAAACAGTTTTGGGCTGTGCCTGTTAGTCCTTCCCCAATCATTTTAAAGAATTGTGTTCGGTTTATCAATAGTCAATAAATAAATAACGTGCGAAGCTCGGTGCCCCGATATTTTATGGCTTATTGAATTAAATTTATTAATTTATTTCTGTTCAATTTTTCCACCGCATAAATATTAAATTCTTCTTCAACATTCAGTTTTCCACTTTTATTACCTTAATTCAGTATTTTCATATTGGAATTTATATATGTGAAATTATGTCCTGAATCTAACAAGTGTTCAGCAAATACCGACTTTTGTGTATTATTTCTAGATGTTAGTGCCTGAATGTGTTCTCAAAGCCTTATATGAAAATTTCTACTCATTTATCCGATATAAAATTTGTCACAATCACTACATTTAAGTTCATAGATTCAAGATTTCTTGAACTTGTCTTGCTGCACTCAAGACAAGTTCAAGAGAATGTCTTGCTGCACTCAAGATAAGTTCCAGAAATCTGGAATCTATAAACTTAAATGTAGTGATTGTGACAAATTTTATATTTGACAAATGGGTAGAAATTTCCATATAAGGCTTTGAGAATACATTCAGGCACTAAAATGTAACAATGGTATTCAGTCAACCAGTCAACAACCGTCAGGCATGCGCAGTTGGCTTCCTTCAACTTCTACCTGCCCCCGCGCCGAAAAACTAGTGATCAAGTTATCAGATCACATCTATACAGTGTCGAATATTTCATCATATTTATTATTATTTATTGATGAAATAGTCGATATTGATAATGTTGCCTCAAAAAGGAAAGTAGGATACCTATTGCTGAATTCTTTAAAATCATAAGAGCAATGGTATTGTTGTGTCAATTAAGTTTACAACAATTCAATTTATATTTTTCAAACTTTCCGGGAGTTAAACTTCAGGGAGATAGAGAGTTATCTAGACTATAATAGAATTCATCTTAATGATTTGATAGAAAATGGTAAATTTATTCGAAAAAAATATAGCACACATGGAAAAATATGATGATGGGATAACATCATTATCATCATCAATAGTACAAAAGATAAAAATTGTTGAAAGTTTAAAAAAAACAATATATTTTGAAGAAAACATTTTTCTATTTATATTCAAGTTTATCAAACATATTAAATGCCACACATACTAGCCAGCTCCTTACTTGTGTAAATGAATTGTAAACAAATATGAATGAGCTAAAACTGGCCTTGCATGCCGCTGCTTGGTCTTCATCTGGTTGTAATAGTATACAATGTTGTTTTTATGTAGAGTTTTCACAAACAAAACTTTATGTTAATTAGTGAATAATATTATTATTCTGCTTGCAAGAAAAATATTAAATATTTAGTTATAGATATACTGTAATTGCAAATAAGATGTTGATGCTTATCATAATCCCGGCATATGTGAATTAATATGAGTTCAACACCATTTATTACTAACTTACTGGTATTTAAAAATGAAAATTCATCAAGTTAGTATCAATAATTTTTCACTCGATTGTAACAGATAAAATCATTGAATAAAATAATAACCCAATTTCAAGAGTAAAATGACGAGGTTGATTCCTAAGTGGTTCCACTATTTTTTTGTCAAATTATGAGACTCCCCTTATCTCTCATTATTGAGAATTATTCCCACCACTCAGAGACTCATACTTGGAATACCAAGTTACTTTATACCAATACCAATACTTTTATTATAAAAGTAATTTATAAAAATGCATAATCAACATAAACTTCAGTTCATTAAAAAATAATACATCGTTATAAAAATAAAAATTGGTATAACATATTATACATTTTCTACTTGACTATAACATATAACATGAAATAGAAAAAGAATTTGATTCATTTTCACAGAATCATCATTTGTTCAATTGATTTATTTTCTTGTTTCCTTTACCTTTACGTTTTTTTCTAGATTTTTTAGAGGGAGCAGCCATTGGTGATGCAGCAGCAGACTTACACTCGAGTATCTCCGAAACTAAAGTTTTGAACACTTCAAATAGTTTTGGTGATTTACCAAGCAGCTCTTGAAAAACTTTTTCGGCATTCCCAACCAATGTTGAAAAAACATTATAAATAAATGTCCCAGAAAACAGTCTATGGATTATGCATTGCTTGAACGGAAAATTCAGAATGGCATTGATCATCATGGAGTAATGTAAGCAAATTTGAAATTGTGCAAAAGCATGGATAGTAGAACTAGAGAATAGACTCGGGTCTGATTTTAAATCTTTGTTTAGACTGTGAAATTTGAACAGTGATTCAAACCACGCAATGCAGTCTAGCTCATCAACATCAAATAATATATCCCTAAACTTGTGATAAGATTTCATCGGGCTGATGGTTTGACTATTCAACTTCACCCCATAGCTTCTGAGAAACTGGCTCCAATTACGTATAAACCCTAAATTTCCATCAATGATGTTGAGAGCTATCAGACAAAGAATCAATGCCTCAACATGAGCTTCAATAATCAAAGGAATAGTAGTATTTTTCATCCAATATAAAATTGTACACAGATAAAGTTTCCACTCTTCAGGGAAAATATCAGTATTAAAGTCAGCAGGGACATTTAATAGTCTCAATAATATGCTCCTTTTATATTCGAGTGAAAGATCAAGTAAATTTTCTAAATTGGGAATATCAATATTTAATGGTTCTAAGCAATAGTTTTCAATTGTAGTGTTCTCTTTTCTGGCCCAGTAGTTGACAGTTACTTTTCTCTCACCATGAATTATTTTAATAAGAGCTCGTATCAACGGGATACCTACTTCATGACAGGGCTTGAGCGATAAATCCTCAACCTGAGGTTTTGAGATACATGTTTCCAAAGTTAAGATGTCTATTACAGTGCTGTTGACCAACCCTTTTCTACAATTATTCAGAAGCCAATCCGGAAAGTTGATAGCGGACTTTACCTGAGACATCTTCTGTACATTCCCATGCACTTGCTTTCTTCCCATGCTAAAAATATCAGGTTTTGATAGACGATCAGTGCATATCGAAGGCAGGTATTTTTCCACTGTTAAGAATTTACAGTTGTAACTCTCTATCGTTTCTTCTATTTTCTTAGAAACGAAACTTTGATTACTCCTTGCTTTAGTTCTGAGAATCTGCAAACAAATATATACATAAAATTATGCACATCTGATAGATTACTAGATCAAATTAAACACAAAGGTGATTGAACACACATTAAGGTGATCAAATTACTACACAAGCGTGTATCTAAAGCAGCATATTGCGACGGAAAATTTAGTTTACTAGAGGTGACAATGGGTCGGCACAAAATAAACTTTTGTGAGTTGCCTAGCATGTAGTTTATTCTAGAAGGTCCCCTATACAATGTTCCAAGAGCTTCAGAGCGTCAAGAGCCTGATAGAGAAAAAACTTGGTTACTGTCGATGATTTTTGCGTTCCATTTCTAATATTATTCTAATGTTTTCTACTCTGATGAGATATGAATTCATCTGAATGGGTACGATAACAGTCAAACACCAGTTTTTGGAGTTCAGACTCTAACATTTTTCGTGACATTACATTTAGAGAAAGTCGGAGTGCAATGTGCAACTACGCGCGGAAGAATTTTAAGCCCAAATTTGCTTAAAGGAATGATAACAACTGAACGTTATCAGAACATCTTCATAACGTTGATCGAGACTCCTGGTTGCAACAAGATAGTGCAACAGCGCACACGGCGAATCGCCAATTGCACAATGATGATGTTCCAGGAGATCTTTGAGGAATCATTATTTCACGTTTACTGTGTCCTAGATCCTCACATTTGCCTTCCTCACAACGTTGTTTTGAGAAAATCTGAGAAAAATTCTTACAACCTTCAAAAAAGTAGCTTGTGAAATTAAAAGGACGTGTTGAAATTTTGAATCCAGCAAAAGAAGGATACTTCCAGCATCTATTGTGAGGAAAATGAGTGAATTACAGTTACAGTGATAATTGTTTTCAAATGTAAAACTGTTAGATTATTATCGAGATTATAATTAAGATTATTAAGATGTATCTCTTATTTAGATTTTCGTTTATTTTTGAGAATTATTATCATTGGTTTGCCTAGTAATTGGATCACCAGTATATAATAATATGTTTCAGAGTATATTGGAAAGAACCTATTTTCAAGCAATAAGTTACGTTTAGTGAGAAACCCATACTTAGTAATATTCAAGTACAGTAATTACTACATAATATTAAAATTAATAAAAACAATATAAAACATGTAGTACCCTTCTTATTAAAACATTTTAAAACTTTAAAACATTTCAAGGACTAGTTTCGACCTACTTTGGCCATTTTCAAGTTAAAATGCAAAAATAAACAAGTTGATACTGGATAAAATATGTTCATATGCTTATTTTCATAAGCATGAAAATTATTCCTTTAAATTATTCCTATTTAATTTTGCAGTTTTATAGATATAAAATTCTTCTTTTACATTCAATTTATTACTTTTTTACCAAAGCTTAATATTTTCATATTAAAATTTATATCGATATAATTATGTACAACAGCTTTAACTTTCAACTAAATTAACATTTAAAAGGCCTTTGGAATGATTTACCACACAATGAGTGTTTACATTTAAAATATTCGAGTTACATCCCCCAAGTCACCCCCTTATGAGGGGTTGAAATTCAGTTGTACGTCAAAAGGTAGAGTATTCGACCATTAACTTATCCTGGAAGTTACAGTATTATAATTATCTATAACTGTCTCAAACATATTGATCATTTGATCAAGCAGAGTAAAAGCCATTTATAAAAATTACTACTTTACTAATTAACCTTGAGTTGAGATGACATAATAGATACCATCAGATCAATCAATGATTTTCAACTTCCATATCAATAATCAGGCCTAGGCCCAATTTTCGATCCACAAATGAAATAATTACTGGAATTTAAATACAGAAGAGCAGAAAACATGTTAAAAACTAAGCACTCCCATCGTATATGGAACAGATTAGAGCAAATGCATTTTACAATTCCATTTCCATCAACTCCTCTTTCTAAATATACATTCATGACTATATTAACAAACAAATATTATGCATAAAATTGTATTGAGAATACAATTAAAATTTCCATTTCAACCAACAAGAACTATTTTCTTATGAGAATAGCAAAACATTAAAATAAATAATATTTTCACTATAAAATAATATGTTAGATTTATGCGAAGTACCAATCATACGGAATTTTTTAATTTTTTGACATTATAATTATCATAAATTGCCAATTGTGAGATCAACATAATATTAAAAAGCACTTATTAAATAATTGTAATAATTATTTTCTTACCGATTGAAGAGCAGAATCGAAACTATCGAAGCCACTAAGCCATTCAAGCACTCTAGCAATTCTTAAATCTGATGGGTAACTTTCTCCTATATTGAGTTGCGAATAGAAATTCTCGAAGAAACTATAATCCACATAGTCATTTCCAATCAGTGCTGATAGTAGAGGTAACATGGAAATTTTTAGTCCTCGATAACACTTGAGTAAATTTCCAACTTTGAAAATTTTGCAGTAGATAAAAAACTGGTTGGATGTGGTTGTTTGAGATTGATTGCGAAAAGGTACAGCCTTGTGGCCGATTGTAGGTAGTGGTATGTACTGTACACCGGAAATGAAGTAGTCAGAGTCAAAGCTAAGGATGGGGCAGTTGTACTTGATGCCCAACGCTGCTATCTCCTGGTCTGCCTCGAAATCACATTGAACTATTGGCACACCAATTTCCAATAAAACCTCTCGGAATACACGCGACATGAGGCGAGGAAACACGCGTGGAGTTCCTCTAGAAGTAGGCAATACACGTTTCAGTTGACTAGTTCTATCTTTCACTCTTCTTAAAACGGTTTTCAATTTTTTCTCCTCACATCCACCATCAAATACCACAACGGATTTCACATTGCACTTTGAAAGCATTCGAAAAAAAACTTCAATATGTTGTGCGTATCTGTCATAGTCACCACCAAAAGCCAAACATTCTTTAATACCATGCTTACAGAATAGTTGAAATGATAAACTGTTTCCATCGATAATTACAAATGTATCGTGCAGCCTATATGTTTCCATAAATCTTCGATTGTTAGAAATGAATGTTGTAAGACCATTAACTCCCATCGTATCTGGAACAAATTAGAGCAAATGCATTTTACAATTCCATTTCCTCCTCTTTCTAATTATACATTTTATGACTATATTATGTATAAAAATGTATTGTATGTGAAGCAAAGGCGAATACCTTACAGCCGAATCAAAAAATAATGCGTGTCAAAGTAGAGGTGAGAAAGAAATAATAAATCTGAAGAACAAAAAACCCTGCATTTGACATGATAACTGACTTAGTCCTCAAGCACCTACAAAGAAAAACAATAGTGAAATAAATGACATTTTTGAATGCTTTTCAGACTTAAATTCGTACCAGAAATCTGGAAAGTAGCAGAGGTTATAATGCTACTCAAGTCAGGTAAAGAGCCACGTGAAGTATCATCATATATAGGCCAATATAATTGTTACTTGTGCTTGTGCTATTCAAGTTGTTTTAAAGGATTTTACTAAGTAGGCTAAAGCCTCCTGTGGGTTGGGGGAGCTTTGAGTTGATCATCGTACTCAATAATGTGTTGAAAACCAGAATTCACCCATAGTATCCATGCTTGTCGTAGGAGGCGACTAAAATATACCTCAGAAGTTGCCTTGCCTTCAAACCCACGGGATCTGCCCCATCAGGGCAGTTTCGGAGGGGCAAAAAGAAAAACCCAAGAGACCAGAGATGGGTGAAACTCCAGGCACAAATGTAGGTGAAGAGGCTGAGTCGAGGGTGACCAGGTGCCCTAGAGGCAATTTGGCGACCCCTCCTTCAGAGCAAGGACCTACAAAGAAGCCAGAAGTGGAACTCACAAAGGTCACGAGTTTGTGGGTGGAGATCAAAACTCACCACTGCTCAGAGGAGGGCGGCCATTCAGGCAAAACTTCTTGGGAGAGGTGAGGCTTTTGACCCTGCAGTTTCGGAGGGGCAAAAAGAAAAACCCAAGAGTCCAGAGATGGGTGGAACTCCAGGCACAAATGTGGGTCAAGAGGCTGAGTCGAGGGTGGCCGGGCACCTAGATGCAGTTTGGCGTCCCCTCTCTCAGCGGAAGGACCTACAAAAAGACCAGGAGTGGAACTCAGGTAGGTCACGAGTTTTGGGCGGAGTGACCAAACCTCACCTCTGCTCAAAGAAGGACGGCCATTTAGGCAAAACTTCTTGGGAGAGGTGAGGCTTCTGACCCTGCGTAGTTTCGGAGGGGCAAAAAGAAAAACCCAAGAGACCAGAGATGGGTGAAACTCCAGGCACAAATGTGGGTCAAGGGTGACCGGGCGCCCTAGAGGCAGCTTGGCCACCACTTTCTCAGCGGTAGGACCTTCAAAGAAGGCCAAGAGTGGAACTCACGTAGGTCACGAGAACTAATCAGTCTGAAGCCACCGGGTGATGAATGGGATGTTTGTATAGGGAAAAACTTCTGGTTCTTGTAAAGAACACAGCTATTGGTTTGCCTAACTAGCATACTACTTGGGAACACAATAAGCTTCGGTTGACGTGTGAGGTTCTTTGAACCTTTGGATTCTTGAATCCGTCTCTTCAAAAAAATAAACAATAAGTAGGCTAAAAACAATAATTGACAGCACATAATTCACAAATCACCAATTTGGCTTCAGAGTGGAACATTCAACAATAGAACAAGTGCATAGGATTATAAATGTAATAGAGAAGTGCTTAGAAGAGAAAAAAGTTTGTTCAGCAGCTTTCCTTGATATAGGGTAAGCTTTTGATAAAGTTTGGCATGAAAGTCTTCTTTTAAAACTGAAAAAGTGATACCAAAGCAATTAACAGATATATTAAAATCCTATCTGATAAAGTTTGGCATGAAAGTCTTCTTTTAAAACTGAAAAAGTGATACCAAAGCAATTAACAGATATATTAAAATCCTATCTGACAGACAGATACTTTAGAGACCGGCATCTAAGATCATATTCTGATTTGAAAGGAAATAAAAGTAGGAGTTCCTCAAGAGTTTAATAACGTAGAATATGAAATAAGTAAGTGGAGACAACAAACTATAACACTGAATGAAGAAACACAAAATTAAGAGTTCAGAAAAAGTCTGCTACAACACTGTAACATTTTCCTAGTGTTGTAGATCTGTAACATTTTAATTAATAATGGGAAGCACGATCACGCGCTTCATGACCCCACTTGTGGTGTGAAGTGTTACCACTCTGGTGATATTTTCGGCGCCAGGATGGATCGTGTCGACTATTGCCAATAGCTACAGGGTTGGTGAAGTGTTCAGGTTTTTTAGGCAGTAGTGGAGAATGCTTCACATTATGCGCTGAGTTGCGTAGCCGACCGCCCACCTGGTGCGTTACATGAGTGTAGTATTGTTTGCACACAACTTTGTCCGGTGCCAATCTTTTCTCATGAGAGAAGTACCTTTTCATAGAGGAGATTCGATTATGACCTAATTTTACATTTTCTTCTTTGAACGGTAGCGCTACAACGAACTGGCCAGAAGGAAGGCGCCTTGTAGTTTCGGTAAAGAGTCTCCCGCAATATTTATGTGAAGGATCTTCTGGAGCGACGGTTCGAGTTTCTTCGGATTCCCAAAACTTGTGAAGCACTTCATTGATTGGTTCTATACAAGCGAGTAAGGCTGTAATTCTTTAGGCTGGCTGGCAGAATCAGCCTTTCCGATAACGACACAACCGAATTTTGTATTCAACACATGAGGCCCAGACTCAAACTTCAATAAGGTGTGCTCACTACATAAAATGTCGATGAAGCAATCAGCACCTATGATTAAATCAATCTTAGAAGATTCATAAAATCTCTCATCTGCTAATTTTAAATTTGCGAACTGTCCAAAGTCTGCTGAATTGAAACTTACGGTAGGTTGATTACACGTTAGATTCGATGACACTGTAGCGGTGGTACTCAATTTGAAGTGCGGTTGAAATCTAGATGAAATACTCAGGTCAACGTTTCCGTAGGTAATTGACGTTCGAGACCCAATTCCGACTAGCCTTCTGCTAGAAGGTCTTGGTTTTAAATGTAACGTGTTCATGAGTTCTCTAGTGACTTGCGATCCATAGTCAATCACCGCGCGAGCGGTATGAGCGCGATTAAATACATCAAACACAATAACTTGAGCTGTACCCAACAAGCAATTTGAGGAGTCAGATGCAGAAAGGCTGGTATCACATACATTAGAAGCGGAGTTTTCTACATTAGACTGAGAAGACAACATTTGAGGTTCAGATCTGAGCGGCATTTTCTCAAAATGGAGTAAGGTGTGATAACCAGTTGAACTACAAGTTTTGCAAGATTTATTCGAGCGGCATAATTTCCTATCATGGTTGCCAAGACAAGCAAAGCAAAGTTTCAATCTCTTAACAGCATCATATCTTTCTTGGACTGTCATTTTGACTAATTTTGGACAAGAATAGATGTTGTGATCATTTGATGAACAAACATTACATGAGGTGTTACCTTTTCTATTCACGTCTGAGTTTGCATTTGAAGTGCTGGCAACTATCAGGCTAGAATTAAATACCTACATTTTTTGGCTTATCGATATTAGAATTAGATTTAACTGAAGTGGATGTTCCGGTTGCATTGATAAGTTCATTAGTTCTTGACTTTTTGATCAAAAAATCTAGTAAAGATTTCATCATTCATCATTATGTGGCACTACAACCCGATAGTCGATTTTGGCCTGCTCTACAATCAGTCTCCACCTCTCTCTATCCAGTGCAGTCGTCTTCCATCGTCGTATTCTCAGCTCTCTCAAGTCCTTCTCCAGTTCATTCAGCCATCTGAGTTTTGGGCGTACCACTTTCCTTTTTCCTTGTACTGTGCAGAACAGTACATTCTTTGGTGCCCTTGCCGGATCCATTCTCTGGACACGTCCTACCCATCTTATTCTATTTCCTTTAATTACACCAATAATGTCAGGTTCCCTTAAAATGGTATAGAGTTCCTGATTGTATCTCCTTCTATAACCATCTTCTTCTCTAACCGGTCCCAGTATCCTACGTAGAATTTTTCTCTCAAATGTGGCTAAAACTCTGCAATCCTCTCTAGTGAGCGTCCAGGTTTCGCTACCATACGTCAATACAGGTCGAATTGTTGTCTTATATATTTGGAGTTTTGCCTTCCTGGATAAAAGTCTTGATCGTAGGACCCTGGAGACTCCAAAAAATGCTCTATTTCACAGGGAGATCCTTCTCTTAACTTCTATATTGGTGTTATTACTGGAGGAAATCAGGGAGCCTAGATAAACGAACTCGTCTACTTTTTCAAAAACATAGTCATTCAAAGATTTACACTTCGGTATTTCATTAGGCAACAATGACGATTCAAAATCATACCGAGTTTTCATGTCGATTTTCCTTAACATAATTGATATAGTAATACAAAATCAAAATTATCATCAATTTGCTGACCCTTCAATGACTCTATTGCCGCTTGATTTACATCAATGAATTGCCGAATTGAATATTATAGTCTGCCTTTGTAACACTTTTACAATCCAGAATTTGATAAATGAAATAGTTTGATAAGATACGTGGGTTCTGTAACGTCATTGTAACTGTTTATATGCTAATGAGTAGCCTTGTTCGGATAAAGGAATGCTTGAAATGCTCTCATAGGCAGAATCTCTCAAACTTGATCGTAAGTATTGGAATTTTCCAATAGCAGACAAACTGTCATTATCATGAATGAGACATTTAAAATTATTGTAGAACTGGTTCCATTTGCTGACATTCCCGTTGAATATTGTGAGTGGAATTCGCGGTAACTGAATATTTGATTTACTAACAGTGGGGGGGGGGAGTTTGCGGTTTTGACATTTGAATGAAACGTGGATACCATTCGTCGTACTTTGATTGAATTTCATCCAGGAAAGCATCTTAGATGTCATAAATAACTGATAATTCAAAAAATTTTTCACTAATATTCTCGAAAAGACTAAAATAATTTTCAATTTCTCAATGGCTTGAGAAATTTCACCTTGCTGTCGGGCTGTGGGGTGAGCAGTACAGTGCGAATTGAATGGGGTAGAAATCGGTGTCGTCTCACCTGTCTTACTCGCTCACTCTCTCTCTCATAGGATATATGTGTGAATTCGAGGACGCTCTCCTGCAGTGTATGCCGGCTTACAGTCATGTCATTGTTATGGGTGACTTTAACACAGACTTGCTTGGACATGACACTTTTGACTTGACACAACTAAAGACAATATTTTTTACTTGCAATATGATAATACTTCCGCTACAGGCTACACACCACACAGCCACTTCCCACACTTTGTTGGATCTTGTCTCTGTTTGTGATGCTGATGCTGTGAAGAGTCATGGACAGGTGCCAGTGCCGGGTCTCTCAGCTCATGATCTGGTTTATTGCATTTATGCTGTGAAAGCCCCCAAGTCACAAGCAAAAATCATAAGATACCGTGATTATAAGAATATAAACTACTCAGAGTTGTTTGCTGACCTTTTCACTGTTCCTTGGCATCATGTTGTCATGGCTGCTACTATTGATAAGAAGCTGGAAGTATTCCAACAAATTATGTGCGAGCTGTTCAATAAACATGTGCCGTTGAGGTGCAAAAAGGTAACTAGGAGACCAGCTCCCTGGGTAACACCGGACATACGTCAGCTTATGAACGAGCGTGACAAAAAATTCCGCTTGGCTAAGAGATGTGGGTGTCCAATGATGTTTGCAGAGTACAAAAGGCTTAGGAATCGTTGTAAACTAAGGATACGAAATTCAAAATCCCATTACTTTCGAGCCCTACTGACAGACAATCGTTCATCTGCAAGTGTCTGGAGAACCGTGAAAAGTATGGGGTTGGGTAAAGAAAAGAAACTGCCTAACATCACTCATAGCCTTGAAGAGCTCAACTCTTTTTTTCTGCAATGTCCCAGTCAGAGATGAGGGTGCCCGTGCATATGCAGACACTCTCCGAGTAAACGCTCTAGAAAATGAGTTCGAATTTTCTAAAGTTTCGGAACTTCAAGTTTTCCACTGCCTAAACAGTGATCAGAAGCAATGCAGTTGGTGAGGACTCTCTTCCTATAAAGTTCATACGAGATACTCTTCCTGTCACTCTTCCTTATATAACACATTTGTATAACTTTTCACTTCTATCTTCCATTTTTCCAACCTACTGGAAATACTCAGCCGTCTTACCCCTCAATAAAATACCAAATCCCGTTTCACCTTCCGACTTCAGGCCCATACATATTCTCTCACCCCTTTCTAAGGGTTTAGAGAGGGTAGTGCATCAGCAGGTTAATAATTATCTTACAATGAACAACTCTCTAAGTGATTTTCAATCTGGTTTTAAGAAAGGCTACAGTACCACCACTGCATTTCTTTGTGTGACTAAGGATATTCGTAGAGCGATGGATGGAAGACTGGCAACTCTGCTAGTGCTGATTGATTTCAGTAAAGTTTTCGATTGCGTCTACCACCCTCTCCTGTTGAAAAAACTTTTTTTCAACAGAAAATTTGGGGTTCTCCACTCATGTAGTGGATTGGTTCGGTTCCTACCTGAGTAACAGGTGCCAATCTGTTAAGTACAATGGGTTCTCATCTGGCTATCACATTTTAGAGAGGGGCGTTCCCCAGGGGTCTGTACTTGGGCCTCTTTTGTTCAGTATATATATAAATGATGTAACCAATATCTTCAGATTCTCCAAACAGCACCTATATGCCGATGACCTGCAATTGTACATCCACTTTGACTTGAACGACTTTACTGCTACAGTTGACAATATGAATAGTGAACTTGAGACTCTTACGGACTGGACTTTGAAACATGGACTTAGAATTAATGAAACTAAATCCAAGGCAATAATTATTGGCTACACTAAACTCATGACTCGCCGAGGTTTCAACTTTGATAATGGACCATACATCAAAATAAACGACAAAAATTTGAATTACAGTGACTTTGTTACAAATCTGGGACTGACAATAGACAAAACACTAGACTGGACGACACAAATCAACACCACCTGTAATAAGGTATTTGCAGGTATCCACTCGCTTAAGAAAATTGGTGACATTCCCGTTGAATATTGTGAGTGGAATTCGCGGTAACTGAATATTTGATTTACTAACAGTGGGGGGGGGGAGTTTGCGGTTTTGACATTTGAATGAAACGTTGATACCATTCGTCGTACTTTGATTGAATTTCATCCAGGAAAGCATCTTAGATGTCATAAATAACTGATAATTCAAAAAAATTTTCACTAATATTCTCGAAAAGACTAAAATAATTTTCAATTTCTCAATGGCTTGAGAAATTTCACCTTGCTGTCGGGCTGTGGGGTGAGCAGTACAGTGCGAATTGAATGGGGTAGAAATCGGTGTCGTCTCACCTGTCTTACTCGCTCACTCTCTCTCATAGGATATATGTGTGAATTCGAGGACGCTCTCCTGCAGTGTATGCCGGCTTACAGTCATGTCATTGTTATGGGTGACTTTAACACAGACTTGCTTGGACATGACACTTTTGACTTGACACAACTAAAGACAATATTTTTTACTTGCAATATGACAATACTTCCGCTACAGGCTACACACCACACAGCCACTTCCCACACTTTGTTGGATCTTGTCTCTGTTTGTGATGCTGATGCTGTGAAGAGTCATGGACAGGTGCCAGTGCCGGGTCTCTCAGCTCATGATCTGGTTTATTGCATTTATGCTGTGAAAGCCCCCAAGTCACAAGCAAAAATCATAAGATACCGTGATTATAAGAATATAAACTACTCAGAGTTGTTTGCTGACCTTTTCACTGTTCCTTGGCATCATGTTGTCATGGCTGCTACTATTGATGAGAAGCTGGAAGTATTCCAACAAATTATGTGCGAGCTGTTCAATAAACATGTGCCGTTGAGGTGCAAAAAGGTAACTAGGAGACCAGCTCCCTGGATAACACCGGACATACGTCAGCTTATGAACGAGCGTGACAAAAAATTCCGCTTGGCTAAGAGATGTGGGTGTCCAATGATGTTTGCAGAGTACAAAAGGCTTAGGAATCGTTGTAAACTAAGGATACGAAATTCAAAATCCCATTACTTTCGAGCCCTACTGACAGACAATCGTTCCTCTGCAAGTGTCTGGAGAACCGTGAAAAGTATGGGGTTGGGTAAAGAAAAGAAACTGCCTAACATCACTCATAGCCTTGAAGAGCTCAACTCTTTTTTTCTGCAATGTCCCAGTCAGTGATGAGGGTGCCCGTGCATATGCAGACACTCTCCGAGTAAACGCTCTAGAAAATGAGTTCGAATTTTCTGAAGTTTCGGAACTTCAAGTTTTCCACTGCCTAAACAGTGATCAGAAGCAATGCAGTTGGTGAGGACTCTCTTCCTATAAAGTTCATACGAGATACTCTTCCTGTCACTCTTCCTTATATAACACATTTGTATAACTTTTCACTTCTATCTTCCATTTTTCCAACCTACTGGAAATACTCAGCCGTCTTACCCCTCAATAAAATACCAAATCCCGTTTCACCTTCCGACTTCAGGCCCATACATATTCTCTCACCCCTTTCTAAGGGTTTAGAGAGGGTAGTGCATCAGCAGGTTAATAATTATCTTACAATGAACAACTCTCTAAGTGATTTTCAATCTGGTTTTAAGAAAGGCCACAGTACCACCACTGCATTGCTTTGTGTGACTAAGGATATTCGTAGAGCGATGGATGGAAGACTGGCAACTCTGCTAGTGCTGATAGATTTCAGTAAAGTTTTCGATTGCGTCTACCACCCTCTCCTGTTGAAAAAACTTTTTTTCAACAGAAAATTTGGGGTTCTCCACTCATGTAGTGGATTGGTTCGGTTCCTACCTGAGTAACAGGTGCCAATCTGTTAAGTACAATGGGTTCTCATCTGGCTATCACATTTTAGAGAGGGGCGTTCCCCAGGGGTCTGTACTTGGGCCTCTTTTGTTCAGTATATATATAAATGATGTAACCAATATCTTCAGATTCTCCAAACAGCACCTATATGCCGATGACCTGCAATTGTACATCCACTTTGACTTGAACGACTTTACTGCTACAGTTGACAATATGAATAGTGAACTTGAGACTCTTACGGACTGGACTTTGAAACATGGACTTAGAATTAATGAAACTAAATCCAAGGCAATAATTATTGGCTACACTAAACTCATGACTCGCCGAGGTTTCAACTTTGATAATGGACCATACATCAAAATAAACGACAAAAATTTGAATTACAGTGACTTTGTTACAAATCTGGGACTGACAATAGACAAAACACTCGACTGGACGACACAAATCAACACCACCTGTAATAAGGTATTTTCAGGTATCCACTCGCTTAAGAAAATTGGTGACTTCATTCCACTTCACGTGAAAGTGATGCTGGTTAAGTCATTAATTTTCCCATACTTCTCTTACGGTGACATTGTGATCAATGACATGACTGTGGCCTTGACTGAGCGACTGCAGAGGGCTCAGAACTATTGCATCCGGTTCATCTTCAATCTAAGAAGAGATGATCATATCACCCCATTTTTCCAGCAACTACATGTGCCAAAACTCAAGCAAATGAGGGAGTATCACATTCTGATGCTGCTTCATGACCTTTTGCATGTAAAAACCCCAGGTTATTTAGCTCATAAATTTGTTTTTATTGGAGATCGTAGTGTGAGAGGTACCAGGCAGGGCTCCCAACTATTGGTTATTCCAAATCATAGAACATCTATGTATAATAAATCATTCCATGTATCAGCTTGCCGGATCTGGAATCTGTTGCCTCCAACTGTGAAGAGTATTGGCGATCGAGCTCTGTTTGGCGCGGCAGTATTGAATTGGCTGGGATCTGGTGGCGGAGATTAGGCTTGGGTCGGGTTTAGCTTTATTTTTATTGTCTATTCACATTGTATCAATCAATCTACATGAATTTAACTCATTTCCACCTTTTATGCAACTACAGATACAAAAATATTTCATCTTAATATATTGTTTTATGATAATTATTATACCTTGTAAAATCTTTGTTTTTAGGGTTTTTTGTGTGCATGTGTGAGTGAATGGCAACTTGATTAGATCTTCATCTCTTCATTTCTGATAGGTTTTCCTATAGATTTATCTAGTGGAATTTGAAATATTGTTTCCAATTGTATAAATAAATAAAGTTTAAAATATATGTTATTGTATTTTGATTAATAGTTTTATTTACTTATATTAATCTTATGTAATCTATTTTTTCTGTTCTTATGTAAATTTGTCTTCTTTTGTAAAGGGTTGTGTGGCAGAGAGGACCAGGAGTCCTAATTCCGCCCTAATAAAGGCATATAATCAATCAATCAATCTCTCTCTCTAACCTGTACAGGTGAAGGCTGCATACGTCTGCGCAGGATGACGTTGCTCCTATTCGTTCTCTCTCTAGGCGCGTGCGCGTACCGAACCGAACCGATTGGAAGTTGGAAAGAACAGTCTCGGAAGCGATAAGGATAAACGATAAGCGATTCACAAACAACGATGATGCACGTTTTGGATTGAAAAATGAAACACGTTTGGAATTACATACTTTGAGAGAACTACGACAAAATAATAGAAACTCAATAGCTTTTTCACAATCACACTTGCGAATATGAACACTTGACACTCGAATAAATAAGATCAAATTAGTAACAACAAACTCAGAACTTAGATGAATAAATTTGTGGTAAGGATACGATTCACAATTACAATAAACGAGATCAATATTAAAGTTTATCAGCAAACTGAACATTAATAGGAACACTGATTACATCTGGCACGGTTTTGGATCATATGAACAGCGCGGGTAACTTTGAGGGGTGACAAAATACGGAGGACCGAGGAAAATACATAAAATGCGGATTGACTTACTTGATGCGGTTGTAACGTTGCGGTTTTAACGATGACTGAGGTCTCACCCAGCTCTGCCGGGGAAAAGCACCCTTCTCCTCCTCCTCGGAGATAGACAGAGCTGGGTAGAGAGAGAGGGGGGGGAATTAAAAGCGATAAGACGCACTGCACTGTTTGCGTTCTAACCAACATGAAAATATTCTTGGTCTCAAATTTTGTAGCTTTTTTGTTTTTGATTCTTTTCTCTCCTGTTGAAGAATTTGTGTGCTTTCAAGGTTTTTGACACGTTCATTTCAAAAAGTGTAGAATAGAATGAATTTCTTGTTTGATTACGTGGTAAAGATTGAACAGTAATATCCACTCTTTCATTCAACCACAAACTTGACGGAGTTCTCCACCTTTTCACGGTTAAAGCTAAAATATTATGAATTGTAGAAAAGAGTTGAAGAAGAACTTGAGAACTCATCTTGTCAAAGATTAATTTGTATACGATTCAAATACAAATTTATTCATGTATCAATTACCATACAGTGTTTACGAACTGCCTACCAATACTTCAGGGCATTGTTCCTGGGTAACAAACATATCTATAAATATCATATTTAAATTGTCCGCAAGTCTTCAGTTACTCACACAGCGGCCATTTTGTTTTTTTCACTTTGTAGCCTTCTTGGTACTCGTTTATTATATTCATAGCAAATGTAGGCCTATAATTTACTTCGCACTGTTAACCTAATGTAAACTGGTTTTAATGATGAAAGAAGAATGTATTTCCTAATGAAACAATTTTAAATACTCAAAAAGTATGTATTAAATTATTAATTATTATGAGTATTATACTCACAAGTAAGAATTAAATTAAGGTTATGCTTATGCTTGCTTTATTGCCTTTACAAGTTCACAAACCACTCTCGGGCTCAGACAGCATCGTATCACGCATGCGTTAGTAACGGTGTTTTCCCGTTCCATTCAGTCAGATCTTTGAATGTAACGTTCTTTGTGATGATGGTTACCGAGCACAGTAACTGGAGCCGTCATTTCATTTTGATGAGGATATTATTATCCAATGATGATTTATCATTAAATTCGATATAATAATCAATAGATTATCATTATTCCATCCAATGAAAGAAAGAGTACTTTTCAATAATATAATTAGTAAAATATAACGGTTGTTATTTAACTAATGATAAAAAACACAATAACTAAGTCAGCATATTGTCATTTCAAAGCAAAAACCTAACTCCCTAACCTCCCCTTTCATAATTAAAACATAATTAGACATAAATCTTTGTAAAAAACCATAATCCCTTTCAGCATATTGCAATTTCAAAGCAAAATCCTAACCTAGCCTTATGAAACATTATTAAATATAACTTGAAATAACCTAACCCCCAACCCTTTCACATTCAATACTTTGGATTTCAAAGCAAAATCCTAACCCCCTAACTTATCCTTTCACCTTTGAAACAACAAAAAACATACCTCTACCTGGACCTTAGCCACTTCTAGCATATTGCAGTTTCAAAGCAAAAACCTAACCTATCCTTATAATAATAATAATAATATCGTGTGACCTGGCTGGCTCAGGTCTGGTGTCAGAGTTTTCAGGTCGCAACTGATCAATTATGAAACATTATTGAATATAATCTAAATTAAACTTAACCCTCAACCCTATTTTGTCAATTAGTTGAATTTCTACATTGTTGATAAACAATGTGCGACCTTGCAATGATTCAATTAGTTGAATTTCTACATTTTTGATAAACGATGTGGCAACCTTACAATGGGTGAAAGAGATCTGATTTGTTGAATGATACACAAGGATAGCAACACCATTGCAAATCACATACTGCCATTATAACGTGGACCTCACTATATATACTCAAAGAATACTTTTGAATAACTATATGATAACTGTGACCGTTGCTGGCCGTTACTCTGTATCTGAGACAAAGAGAAGCTGCTACAAATTCAGGACATAACATAACCTATAATATCTTGTTCCCACAAACCACTCTCGGTCACAGTCAGCACCGTATCGCGCAGGCGTTAGTAACGGTTTTTCTTTAATTTAATAAAAGAAAGTTTACTTTTGAAGAATATAATTAATAAAATATAACGGTTGTTATTTAACTGATGTTAAAAACACTATAACTAAGTCAGCATATTGTCATTACAAAGCAAAAATCTAACCCCCAACCACCCCTTTTACATTTAAAATTTAGTGCCAGTATGTCATCGACTCACTTAGGGTACAAGAGCTGCTTCTCTTTGTCTCAGAAAAAAGTAACGGCCAGCAACAGTCACAGTTATCACATAGTTATTCAAAAGTATTCTTTGAGTATCTATAGTGAGGTCCACGTTATAATGGTAGTGTATGATTTGCAATGGTATTGTTTTAATGGTACAAAGTGTTTTAATTAATGGTACAAAGCAGATGACGCTATCTCTCTCACGCATTGCGATGTTGCCTCATCGTTCATCAACAATGTAGAAATTCAACTAATTAACAAAATATTTCATCTCAATCATGAAAATTTGTATCATATCTTAAAGAAATATATTTGACGAATAAAATATGATAAACTATTTTCAAAAATAATGAACAGTCAAATTCAATTTCAATTTTAAATTTATTAAAAACACACATAACAAGACAAAACAAAATTACAAAGAATATGAAACAAATAAAACACAATAAAATGTTACAAATATAAAAAACCATGGGCTTTGTGGTTGGGTGTGTTGGAGAAGAGAAAAAAGAGAGGAAGATACCTAGCCAACTATGGTTTCCCATGTAATAGGCAGGCAAAGAAGAGAAGAGAGAAGTAATGAGGGAAAAAAGTAAGGGAGAAATGGGGGGAAGGAAGAAAACAGAGGAATAGGTACTCAGAATAAAGGTAAGCGAGTCCACTGATAAATGAAAAGACAATGCTGGAGCAGAAATCTCGAGTCATATATCTAAATGGAAGAAGAAATTACTGTATGTCCAGTTTTTTATATCCATTTAATTTTTCCGCTGATCTTATTGTCCATGAGAAAGTGATTTGGAATGAGGTTTATTATTTTAGTACCTATGTAAATTAACTGCCTCCTTATACATTCAATATTAGTGTTATAGGTTACATATTTGTTAGCAGTGGCCCTTAGATTATAATAATTAAGTGTAGAGTTTATTGTGAGAGGAAAATCGGATCTATATTTTATTAAGTACTCAATTACGGTTTTTATGTATAATTGACGTATAGTCATGACCTCAAAATCACTAAAAACCATATCCGTTGGATAGAGCCTGGGTTTGCTTAATATAGTTTTAATTATCAGTTTTTGTGCTACAAATAATTCAGCAATATGACAGTTGAAACAGCCTCCCCAAACAACTATGCCATACTGCAGAATTGACTTGACTAGAGCATGATACATCATTTTCAGGTGGTTCTTATTAAGAATTCTGTTAACTTGGTAAAATTTAAAAGATAAATATCTAATTTTTCTACATATGTATTTAATATGAACATCCCATTTAAGGTTTTCATCAATTATGATTCCCAAGTACTTAGTATTATTGACTTTTTTAATGGTGGGACAATCACAATTACCCAAGTTTAAATTGCACTGAGAATGGAGTCTCAAATCTTGATTCTCGTTGGGCTGTCCTACTCTATTTGCAGAGAAAGTTATGTAATTCGTTTTTTCAATATTTAAACTCAAGGTATTCTTATCTAACCACTTCTTGATTAAAAGCATATTATTTTCAGCTATGGTATGAACTTCATTCCATGAATTACCGTGAAAAATAGCTGCAGTATCATCTGCAAAGGATATCACAGTTGAGTTTAGAAGTCTTAAATTTAAAAAGTCATTTACATAGAGTATGAAAAGGATGGGAGAAAGTACAGTACCTTGAGGAAGACCATAAGAAGTTAAGTTAGTTACACTAGATTGATCATTTATGGTTAGGGACTGGGTTCTATTACTCAGATAGCTTTTGAACAATTTAAGCGAGACTCCTCTGAAACCATAGGACTCCAGTTATTGAACAAAGTATTATGAGGTATTGTATCAAAAGCTTTGCGTATATCCAGGAAGACTGCAATAGTTTTCTTATTGGAGTTTATTTTATCAGATAAGTATTGACGAATTTTATTAGAGCGTCAGATGTACTTTTACCATTTTGGAAACCGAATTGGTTCTTGTTGATTATTTTGTTAAGATTCAAGAAAGAAACAACTCTTGACTTTATTAGTTTCTCCATTATTTTAGCAAGGTTGCTGATAAGACTAATCGGTCTATAATTACAGGGATTAGTCGGGTCACCTTGTTTGAATAGAGGTTTTATTTTGGCTGATTTGAGGTGCTCAGGAAAATATCCCTCCTCAAAGCATCTATTAAAAATGAAAGAGAGAGGTTGAGATATAAAATTGGCTATTTTCTTCAGCGTAATATTACCTAGACTATCAATACCAGGACTGCAGTTGTTCTTTAGATTTTTAATAGTTGCCTCAACCTCAACTGGGCACGTTGGTCTCATAAAAAACGTGTTATCGATCTGTATTTCAGGAAATCGATCACCAGTATTATCAGGGATATTGATAGTTTGAGCTTGTAATTTACCCACATTTGTGAAATAATTGTTGAGGGATTGAGCATCAAGTTCAGTACTCTTGTCGTTGATACTGTCCTCACCTATAACTTCGTTTATGCACTTCCACAACTTCATGCTGTTGTTATTACAATTTTCAATTTTCCCTTTATAGTAGACTTCCTTTTCATGATCTTATTCAAACCATTACGATAAACTTTATATTCATTCTTTAATATATTGTTATTAGGATCTCTTCTGAGTCTAGAATGCATTTTGTCCCGCGTGATTATTGATCTTATGATGCCTTCAGATATCCAGGGCTTCAGGGGACGAAGTCTGTTAGGTATCTCTTTTACCTTTCTGCATTGGTTGATGAGACTGGTCAAACGATCGACAAATTTATCCATAATAGTGTCAATGCTTCCATTCACGGTATAGATTTCTTCCCAATCTTCATTCCTTATGCGTTCCAATAGTGCATGATAGTTGGTTCTAGTTAATGTGTTTATCAATACTTTTCTATTATCCTTATTGATAGGAACCTTCACCAAGTTCAGTACAACCGCGTAGTGGTCAGTTATGGTTGTCCTAAATATAGCTCCTTTAATGGACATAGAATGGTTGCCTGAATTTTTATAAAAAATGTGGTCAATGCAAGAATTTGTTGTGGTTGTTACTCTGGTATCACCAGTTATGTAAGACTTATAGCCATTACTATTGAAAATATGCAGATAATCTTGAACAGGAACACTAGTTGAATGTGTATTTATATTCATGTCTCCCGCCACACATACATTTATTCCATTAGGAATATTACTGATTTCATTACTCAGACTATTAAGAAAATTATCAATATTTTGATTACTTGGTGATCTATAAACCCCAATCACCTTCACAATAAAATCATCAATTCTTAGGTCAGCACTAACTACATTAGCATCAGTAATATCGAGTGAAACTTCATTGAATCTTATACAATCTTTTATGTACATGCATAATCCATCACATTTATTCTGTTTAGTGAACTTATTTATTGCCGTATATCCAGGAATGTTGAAAATGAACGGCATATCTGCAGTCAACCAGGTCTCCGTTAATATTATAATGTGAATATCAGTTTTCAATTCATTGAGGCAGCAAATGAACTGATCGAAATTAGCATTCAAACTACGTATATTCATAGACATAATATTGAAACACTCAGCATCTTTATTTCTGTCCTCGAGAAAATGATAGTTCAAATAATCGTCGATTACATCTGTTTCATTTTCTGTTTCTAAAATATTCAGAACTTCTTCAGTGTCACTCATAACTTATATCATCAGGTCCACTTCTCTTTTCTTGTTCCATTAACAAGCCCCTCACTATCTATGAATTTAAGTTTCTTAATTAGTTTGTCCACAGCATCATCTACTAGACTGGTTGTTAAATACCTGAAAGTTTCAGTGTGTCTAGACAAAGCGACAATCGCATGGGGCATGCTGTTATAGATTTCATTCTCCTTGTACTTAATTCTGATTAGAATAACATTTTATGAGTTAGCCCTTGTGCTTCATGGATTGTGTGAAGTGCAACATCCTCTCTCCACTTTATAGTATCACCCACCATAAGTTTTTCCTCTTGGGTGAATGTCAATATCAAAGTGTCGGGTTGTATCAGATGGTATTCCCCATTTCTGTAAGTAGGCAGAATTGAGATAGCTCTTTCATTAATCGTCGTAATATTTTCATAGACAGTGGAAAGGACAAAACAAACATCGATAGGACATCTACGAGTTACCGTTTGCTTTGTAAAAGGTTCGCAGAATTCTGAAATTTTATGCCATCTTGTGGCATAATTACTTCTCTCAATATAGGGTATTTGGTTTGCGTCACCAACTACAATCATTTCTGAGGCCTTACTCAAGTTAGCAATAAACCCGATGTAACCCGCATGCATAAGTAGAGCTTCATCAATAAAAACTCTATCGTATGTTTTATTCTGATTATGATTTATTATATATGAGCCAACTGTCCTGTAATCAAGCTTAAGACGATTACAATGTTTTCGACCATACCTTTCAATGACAGTTTCACGGATTGCTTTAATACCTGCCCGTGTTTGAGTGAGTACTAGATCCTTGCCAGGCTCATGATGCGAGACTATAAAGTAAGATTTACCACAGCCGGGAACACCGTCATACCATTTTATTTTAGGAAGTTTACACTCATGAAGAGTTATTCTATTTATAGTTTTTATTAATTCGCTATTCAGCATAAGTGTAGTATTACGTGTGACTAAAACATATCGTTCTTTAGTAGAGAATTTTAAAGTATCCTCTTGAAATTCTACGTAACTTCCACCCTGCTCCAAGCAATATCCCATTCGGTATTTAGAGTTTGTTTTGAATAGGAATTTTTTCAAATTATTATCATAGATGTTCATATTGTTATTCAGGACGCTTATTAGTTCATCACCTGATATTGACATGTTTCTATGCGTGATCCTAAGAAGAATATTTTTATATATTTTAGCATTTTCGTTATCAGTGTTTTGAAGTAGGGTCCGTAATTCAATCATAGAGTTTATGAATGCTTCACGTTTATTATTACCTTCAAAGAATCCTACAGGGTACTCAACTCCCGGACTATCAGATAGCTTAGGTATATTAAGAAATTAACTTCACAATAACCTCGATAATAAAAAATAAACTTCAAATCTCTAGCTCCTATGACAGTACTCAAGAGTTCAGTGGCAGGAATATCAAAATAAGTTTCACCAAGATTGTTAAAAGAATCAATTCCTATAATCAAAGGGTAATTGAATTACTCCAATCATTTATTCTATTCAAAAGATCAATAAGTACCCCATTTTCACCATCATTTAATATGAAAATAGGAATGTTTTTATCAGAAAACAAAACTCTTATACAATTAGAATCTCGTAACACATTCAGGTGATTCCATTCTTCAAGAGAGAAATATTTTTTATTTCTAAGCAGAGAGAGTCCTTTGGATGTTTTAATACTATTTCCTATTTTTGTAAAAGATATCATAACATCAACCCTCTCACCAAAATTATAAACCAGACTTATCTTACTTTTATCAGTATTAGTTGTTACGTAGAAACTATCAATTTTGTTAAGGATGGAATTTAAAGTAATCATTTTGTGTTGGGTTGATTGCTTGATTTTACTATCACTATTATTTTTATTTATCCTCAGTATATTGAATATTTTTCTTTCAGATTCCATAATCAGTTCTATCAATTATTTGTTGTAACGCTTTTTGATAGGAAGGGCACTCTCTGTCCCCTACTTTGTGATCGAAAGTTTTTTATCATTGCAGCAATTTAAACATGAGGGCTTTTTGTCTCTATTAGGGCACTCTTTAACATCATGTCTGTAGTGGAACAGTGAGCACAGGGTTTTGTGCTTGAGTGCAATGCTTACTGATATGTCCAATTTTTGGCACTTGAAGCAACGAGAGACGGCAACATAGTCTCCAACTCGGCACACCCTCCAATCAATACCAATCCGCGATTTGTTAATAAATTCTTTTCTTAATTCACCAGTGCACTCCACTACCCAGTGCACGGTGTTTTTGTTTTTCGGTCCTATTTTAAAAATCGGCCTAAAGTTTTTCAAGAAATTTTCCCTACTCAGTGACGATGACTCGAGATTTCTCTCATACACATCGTTTGCCAATTCAGCAGCAGTTATATCTGCAGCGACGTGATACAGAATTATTCATCAGATATACCAGTATCAGCTGTTTTGGTCGCAAGGCTGAGATATGCATTGATGTTTTCTTACTGCATTTGATGTCATGTGTGCCTTTTGAATATGTAAAATCTTCATATTTTGCTCTGTTCCAGTCGGTTCTGTGGTATGGTCTGGTGTTCTGGGGTAATCAGAATAATGAGTAGAGCTGATAGAAAAGCCCACTGTAAGCCACTTTTTGTTGAGCTTGGCATTCTTACGGTAGTGAATCTCTATATATTCAGTAGCCTTGTTTACACTCATAAGTGTAGGGAAACGCTCCAATGTAGATTGAATGTTCATGGGATTAATACTCGACATAGTCATGACATCAACATTCCTTTTGTCCGTCTGGAAAGACTAAGGTCCAGCCATCTGATAATGGGTAGACGTTTATTTAATAAATTGCCCCTCAAGTTTAGAGACATGAGAACCATAGAGCTCAAAAAAACTCTACATACGTGGCTCTGCGCAAACCCCTTCTACCATGTTGATGAGTTTTTTCAGCTGCCTCAATCCAGCATAGACCTGTAATGCTATAAAAACCATTGAAACCATAAAGGCATAATAATTTGACTAGTACTCTATTATGTATGTGTTATAATATTTTGACATGATCTTATGCATCTATAGATGTTTCATGGATCGTGAAATATCTATCTATCTATCTATCTGGCAACCCTGTTCTCCTTTCTTCCTACACTGCCATTACAACGTGGACCTCACTATACCAGCTGATTGCATGTTGGCAATATTCAACTTGTGCATCATAAAATGGATATGTTCAGCTCTAGAAAATGACCCACATGTTTATGTTTTGTTCTAAAGATGACAAATTAATCTAAAGTATCAAATGTAAAAGGGTTAGGGGTTAGGTTTTATTTAGGTTATATTTATTATGTTTCATTAGGATAGGTTAGGTTTTTGCTTGAAAATTGCAATATGCTAGAAGGGGCTAGGGTCCAGGTAGAGTTATGTTTTCTGATGTTTCAAATAATGTGAAAGGATAGGTTAGGGGGTTAGGATTTTGCTTTGAAATCTAAATTATTCAATGTGAAAGGGTTAGGGGTTTGTGGTTGGGTTTTTTTGGGTTGTATTTAATAATGTTTCATAAGGTTAGGTTATGTTTTTGCTTTGAAATTGCAATATGCAGCAAGGGATTGCTCTCAAGAAGAGAGTAAGAGAGTAGACTCTATACTAAGAGAGTTAGTATAGAGTTCAGTGGTATGTCCTGAACTTGTAGCAGCTTCTCTTGTACCCAAAGACCTTAAAGAGATATTATAGACCCACAATGCCCATGCCTTCCCAATGATAGCTCTTACTTGAAATTGAAGGCCGCCATTGGGGTATTATATAAATATTATTTGTAATACTATGAATCACAAAGGCATTGGTGGCATTGGTATGTTTATTGGGTTGCCCCATCAATGGCGGATTTCAATTCCAAGTACGACACTTCGACCATTAATATAATAGACACGGCTTCCCAATACCTCCACAATACATTGGGCAGAAGTAAACATTAACAGCCATATGACGTCACATGGAGGAGCAAAATGGCTGGATATCTTATACGGTATAGGCACGCTATCATATTTTGTATTTTAATCAATTACCAGATGGTGATTCTTTAAAAATTGTGAGAAGTTGCTGTGCATATAACTGCACGGAGAGTGATGAAAAAGGAAGTGGGATTTCTTTTCACAGGTAAGTAATTATCTAAGTTACATTCTTTTCAAATTAGGCTCAAGTTATCATTCAATAAGTCAATGTTAATGAAGAATGCAAACGTGGAATTTGCTTGTTGTCTGTGTATAAAAAGGTATTTCAATGCCTGCAGCCGATTTAGAGATTCTAAATTTTATCATTTGATTTTGCATACAAAAATATTAATAAGATAGCAAAGATCACTGGGTATATAATGCACTTAATAATTCATGAAAGTTGTAGAATTAAGAGCTCCCTCTATCACTTATCATATAGATTTATATTATTAATGTTATGTGTAATTTCGGTAAGTAGTCTAGTTTTTTAAGCTCTTCATCTACTTATCTAAATCTTCATGAAGAATGTACTTTTGTAATATAAAAGGCCTATGTAGTTTTATTTTTGAAAAAAATATTCATAATAGTAGATAGCAAAGATCACTGCCTCTATTAATGCACTTAATAATAATTAACAAAAGTTCTATGGACAATGTTGTAGAATTAAGCGTTCCTTCAGCTCAATGAAGCTGAATTATTAAGATTATTAATATTACCGTATGTACCTACTATTGTGTTCGAGAAACTCCTGGGGCTATCATAGTTTCACAACTATTCTGTACCACACTCCTATCTCTTGCAGTCGTTAACCATATCTATAATAAAATAAAGAGTTGGCTTATACACGTACGGGATAGGAAAATTATGTTTGACGCATTATCACGTCTGAACTACTGGACTAATCAACTTGAAATTTTGCATATAGGCTAGATTCTTGATTAACCAAGGATGGTTATAGGTCTATTTTCAATTCTTCAAATTTCATTACGTCAAGTTTTCAGATTATCATTTTAAAATAGATCCTGCGAAGCACGGGTTCCTGCTAGTAATATAAAAAAGGAAAGAAATGCTATACCAATACCTACTACTACATCAGGCCCCACAACTAATTAATGACGTCATAGCATGTAGATTGATTCTTCCTAGAATCATAGTAGTTTATACTAGCTCATCATTGTATGCTCTCCAACTTTTGTTGCTATATCGGTTTTTATCGGGTGAAATAATATTTAAACTACAGATTAAATAGAAATTTTATTAAAATAAAAACACTTTATTCGACTAATGCTATAATTTCCTCATACTTTCAGCTTAATAGACATATTTGATTCAGTGATAGAGATATTGATGAATTCATCTCAACCAAATAACAGCCTAATAACAACCAAATAATATACCTAATAACATCCTGTATCAGAATCAAAGGAGAGATAATGCAAAGGTAAACCAAATCAGAGGTAACTCATTTTCAGAAAAGAGGCTCCCAAAGACCTGGATGACAATAAATCTGTGGTTACAGAGAAACCTATTATTAGAATGTTTTCTAGTTAGGTAAAACCTTTCCATCTTATGATGTTATGGACAGTTCTAAAACTTTCATTTACTTTTTAATTCATTAGTTTAACAGTTCTTTCGCACTTTATTTACACTGATCTTCTACACTCCAATTACACTGTTATTTTACACACTATTTACACTGTTCTTTCACACTTTATTTACACTGCTCTTTCACACTCTTATCACACTGTTATTCCACACATTATTTACACTGTTCTTTCAAACTTTAATTACATTTTCCTTTCACACTCTTACACTGTCCTTTCACACTTCATGTAAACTGTTGTCCCACACTTTATGTACAGTTCTTCCAAAGTTATTACACGATTTCTCACTCATCAAAACTTTTCAGTGTTGAACAGTTTTCAACTTTCTTTTTTTCAATTTACTTTTTGAAAAATTATCGTTCTTTATCTTCACATAGTTCTTGAGCATTATGTTCGTAGATGCCTTCAGAAGACTATTTAGCACCAATTCTCTGCTATGCACTCCACAATTTAGACTTCTTTGGAATAAACCATATTCATCCATCAATTTTTTTGTGAGTTGCATTGATAATTGCCGTTGATCTTCAACTTGAAGAAACTCTTTTTCGTTGGTTTTCTCAACCAATTTTTGAATCATAATGTTATTCAAAATAATGGCATTCACAACTTCGGGTTTAGGATATGATAATCCACCTCTGTCAATATTTTGTATCATACTATAGTTTGCAGAGTTCTGTTCTTCAACAATGAATGATTTGTCAGCTAGGACGAGAGACTGACGGCAGTGATCACACTTGTTCTTTTTTAACACCGCTCTTGCACAATAGCCAGCTAAATACGTGAGTACTGGAACATTGTCTTCAATATTTGCAAAGTCCTCTTCTTCAAAGACAAGGTCTTCAAAACTTTTTGGAATTGATCCACTCACTGATTGATCTAAAGGATCATTTGTACTATTCAATACCTCTTCACTCAATTCAACTTGAATATTGCCAAATTTGCTGGATTTCAATGTTAGTGGAAGTAGATTTTGCAGTCGAATTTTTGATTCCACCTCAAATACCTGACGTAACGAGATCAGGTATTGTGATCCTGCCATTGTTCTATACTTTCCAAAACGTGCTTCTAGTGCATCTGTTTGAATTTTTCCAGGAAGAATATAATTGAAATTAAGCTCATTGATGCAATAATTTGTCAATTCTAGAAGAGCGTGAGTGGTGTGACTTAATGCTTCATGTGTCTCTTTTGTCAATTTGTTTTTTTGAAGATTTTTTTGCTTCCAAACGTCAAGCCAATCTAGAAACTTTTCCAGAAACTTGAAGTTTTCTTGATGAGGAGCAAGAGGCATTTGTAAGTCATCTTTGAAACGTATGTCTTTGAACATAGTTTTAACATTCACAATTCTCCACCACTTCGAAATGAACTTGATGAAGTCTGCTGTTGAATCACAGTGCTCAATTGAATGTAATCTTCCAATGGCCAACAACCCTTCAACCACATGCTCATTGAAAACATTAAGAACAAATTTTACACACTGCCTTTCAAAGTTCGTGGGTGAAAGTGTCTTCATTGACAATGTGTGTGCAAATTTTATGACATTTGCTGATTTGTTCTCAATATCATAAACTTTTTTCAAACAACCAAATGAAGCACTAACTAAATTTACTGTGTCCTCATTACTTTCTATTTCTGGATATTTGATTGTTTGTTCAGTATCCTTTTGATTGATCCAGTTGTTTCTTATGCATTTCAAAATATGCACAGTGTCAAATAAATAGAAAAGTGGCTTCCTATTGTCACTAGGATGTGGATACACAATACTCAAATTAGGAGGATTACTGAATAATGACATAGCTTTGCGATTGATTGCATTGTTGTCACTTATTACACATATTACATTGAAACCTATTTCTTGTAGGCCAACAGTAACTTTTTTTATGTGATAAAATAATGTTTCTGCTTTGATAGTTCTCACTGGTAGAATAAAAATCACTTCTCTGAAAGAAGAACATAGGCTCTGAATCATAAAGACATGTGCTGAACTTGCCATGTCTTGACTATAGTAAGCATGGCCCAAAATTCCTCCTCCAGTGTAGTCAAGATACGGCTTGATATGAATTTCATCAATCATTAATGAAACAGTCAGATCATTCTTATTCAATAGATTGAATTTGCGCTTGGCAAAACTGAGAAAGTTTTTATCCGTTAGCTCTATACTTGGATTTGAATTGTGAACCAAGCATAGATTGTGAAGTGTATTCGGATGAGGTAATGTGATTATGCCCGAACTTCTCAAGTATCTGTAAGCATGAGATGAAATGCTATGGAAAATACTGCATAAAACGGTGAACTCTGTTGAGTAACGGTTGGAAAACTTATTTGTATCTAAAAGATTTAATTGTTCCTTAATAAACTTCAATTTTTCCGAGTTGGAGGCAAATTCCAATTCCTCAATTTGGCTCAGACACCCATCAATTGTGCTGAATAAATCACTTTTATTTGGCCTCCCATTAGAGCTTTGAATGAATTTGGTAAATGAATGCAATGTTTCAATCAAATCGTTGATGTCATTTACATCACGCGGATAGTTTACATTGTTCATTGCTTTTAATTCGACTTGCCCCACAAATAACGAAAACTGTAAATTTGAATTCACCATGGCTGAAAGTACAATGTTAGGCACAGGCACAGCTTCAACAATCAAGAAGAGAACACTGTCTGGTTTTTTTACGACACTCCATTCACTTGGTACTTCAACTCTCACTGAATCCACTAAATTTGATAATTCAATAAAACTTTTAAATTTGAATTCATCATCGTATTTCTTCTTTGATTGCAAACTTTTCTGAATTGCTTGATTCAACTGATAGTTTTCTTGACGCTCTCTTCTCTCTTCAGCACTTTCTCTTGAAGAATATTTAGTTGACCAATGTTTTGGGCAATTGGGAAAGAATCTGGGAATTGCACCTTCTTTCAACTTGACTCTATTGAGTTTGGCTTCCAGATTTTCTCCATGCTCGTTGTATGCTCTTACTACTTTGATGATATCCCTATCATCAAAGTGCTTTTCACATACCTGAAACAAAGGTGCAACTTTATTAAACCTGTCAAGAAAAGGTCCTCCATTTCTCTCCTCTCATCCCTGCTCTCCACTGATCAACAAATTTATGAATTAGGATGAAAAATTTCTCAACACATCTAGCCTACTTTAATATTCTTACAAAAATAGATATTTTAACTGATAAACATTTTTCAAATAATAACTGAATAAACATAATTAGTTGAGAAACTACAGAGTAATTCTGCATAAAATGCAGACATATTGAAGATTTTCGGAAAAAAAATTTCCAAAAAAATAAAAACACGCTTGTCTGTTATGATAAACTTATGATGAATTTTGATTTTTTCAAAGTAGCTATGCTATGCTTATTAATGAATGTCTGTTTTGCAGCCTTTGCAGGAAAACTTGAGGCAATTAAAATTAAAATATGATAACTTACCTTTGAAGATTTTGTAGGATTAAAGTTCTTCCTTCTTATCGCTTGTATCCATTTTCTTTTCAAAGTTTCATCTTTCGGAAAAGAAAATACAGAAACTTTTGAAGTCTTCTGATAATTCCCGCGACAGTTGGGTACACAACAACAGAATCCCATGATTTAAAACTCCATTCACCATTACTTTCCACAGACAAATATTAGATTTATGATAAACAAACTATATTTATTGAAATAATAGACCGTGAAAATAGAATTCGTAATACAAATTTCGATGGTTACCGTATCAGATGTAATAACAAGTATCAGCGCTCTTATTTCGCTTGCCTACCGCCAGTAGATCAGTGATCTACATGTAATGACGTCATAGTTCATTGGAGCTCCAGTTGAGGGGCCTGATGTAGTAGTAGGTATTGGTGTAGTTCGAAGGCTCTCTCATGTGACGTCACACACCCAATTTATGTTTGCTTGTTCCCAAAGTGAGTCGACAACATACTGGCACAGAATAGGTACGGAATGGAAACTGTCAATAATATGCCTATTTAACCAATGCTTATTACATGGAGTAAATACTAGACACGTCACGTGACCTTGGGAAGTTCCAATCCTGGGCTATTGATTGGCTCGTGGCAGTGAACGAGATCAATATTGATACAGATCATTAAAGTGATCCAAACCTACCATCATAAAATGCAGCGCTTCCTAACAAGATGGCAGATTTTTGTGACAGGGTACTATAGTGTGGTCCACGTTATAATGGCAGTGAATAAGGATAGAAGAATAGCTATGCCAATTCTCCGCATTAACTAATAATATTTCTACACTGTCAAAAACATAATTGTCATCGTTGTGGACCTAGAAAACGATAGTACCACCGTCTTTGTCGAAAGATAGACAAGGATAGCAAAACCAAAGTTGATCAAATATTGTCATTATAACGTAGACCTCACTATAGCCAAGTTTTCATACTGTATATATACTGTGATAAAGGGTCAATCCTGAAAGGACCTCCTAAATACCAGACCTGTGGCTGTGTGAAAATTTAGGTAAAATGGCGCCGATATTTTGTGGGGTCTCAACTCAGCTGACACTGATAAATATATTATCAGTTTTTAGTATTTAGTTGTAGTTAAGTAAAGTTTGATCACAAATGTCACGGGCTTTACAATATTTATGAGTTTTATAATTGATCAATTATCATTTTATAATTATTTTATATGCAATAGAGATTCAAATTAGATTTTTTTTAGTATTCAAAGTGTTTAGTGAGTGTTTAATAAATTCAAATTGTGAATAGTGAAGTTTTAAAAATTTAAAATGTATAGTGAGTGTTGAGTGTTCGAAGTGTATTCAGTGTTCAAAGTGTTCTAATCAACAATAATTTTATAATATTGAAATTCAACCTTAGCCTAGATTAGTTTTTGTTCATCATTCATAACTCAATATTTAGCTTTATAACAGCATGCTACAATGAGTAAGCCTATGAACAGTTTCAAACTTGAATTTTAAAAAAACACTTTTGAAGTGAAAATACACTTACTTTTGTAATGACGATCGTCTCCAAAAGTGTTTTTTAAAATTCAAAATTCAAGACTGTCTAGTCTGATGATGACCAACAACAGGTCGAAACGATTGTCACTACAAAAGTAAGTGTATTTTCACTCCAAAAGTGTTTTTTAAAATTCAAGTTTAATTTTAACAGTGAAAAAGTATGGATATGCAACAGAGGAACAGTTTCAATTGAACATGACTAGGAATTGTTGTGTCCCTGGGTGTAAATCAAACTTTATTATAGAAAAACCCCCTTAGTGACAATATTCACTTTTCCCAAAGATAAAGAGCTGAGGAAAAAATGGACAAGATGTAGAAAAATTCTAAAGTCACCAACAATTTGACATTATTAAAAAAGACAAGTTTTTGTGTGAAGATGGTTCTTATGTGACTGGTTCCAAAGAAAAAAGTAAAACTATGTGATGCTGCCTTCCCTACAATTTTTCCAAATCAACCTTCTTACAACACAATTAAATCGTGTGTAAAGGTATTGGGCATTATATTTCTGAACAATTACTGCAACAAAAAGAATAATAATCAGTTGTCCCAGCATGCAAAGTCGCGAAAATTGAGAACATTGAATTCTAAAGCTGCGTTTATACCAAAGTTGATAACAAAAATGTTAATAACTTAATCCTTATAGATTCTATTAGATTGAACATAACTTGTCATACATATGATAAACATATGTCTTTGTCAAGTTCCATTCAATCTAATAGAATCTATAAGGATTAAGTTATTAACATTTTGTTGAAAACTTTGGTGTAAACCCAGCTTTATGCTAGAATAAAATAACAATAATTTTCCATTTTTCCAGATAAAGTCCAGTTATCCTATCGAAAGATTACTTCTTTAATAAACCTCAATTGAATTAATCAAACTAAACATTATTTAAATTCTTAAAAATGATTTTGAACAGTTAAGCCGCGTTTACACTGGAGTTGGCAATAAAAAATTGCCGATTTCGATTGCAGATGCTAGTTGCCGATGGAAGTCTGCAACTTGTACTTGCAACCTGGGCACATAGTTTGTTTTTAGGTCTGCAACCTGCAACTGCAACTAAACTTTACAGTATGTAGAAAATCAGACAGTATGTAGAATGTCGAGTGCTGAAGAGGTTGTTCTTGCTGCGGCAGCGTGTGTTATTTTATCAAATGAAAATCAGACTTATTTTATGAA
This sequence comes from Nilaparvata lugens, assembly GCF_014356525.2. NCBI lineage: Eukaryota > Metazoa > Arthropoda > Insecta > Hemiptera > Delphacidae > Nilaparvata > Nilaparvata lugens. Next base: position 55,266,881 of record NC_052506.1, on the reverse strand, counting down.
AATCAAAATTATTTTATCAAAATGTATGTAGAAAATCAGACAGTATGTAGAATGTCGAGTGCTGAAGAGGTTGTTCTTGCTGCGGCAGCGTGTGTTATTTTATCAAAATGTAGAAAACTGAGAAGATACTGGGTTCGACCTTCATTGCAGGCAAGAGCAAAGTATAGCGGCAGCGATCTTTTAAATGATTTAAATCGAGATGATACAGATCCTTTGACGGGAGAATTGAGATGCGATGGCAGTGTAAAAAACTTTTTAAGAATGTCAAGTGACGATTTTGAAAGTTAATTGTTGGTATTGGACACATAATTAGTAAACAGGATACTAACTACAGGAAAGCAATTCCAGTGCGAGAAAGATTGGCTATTACATTGCGCTTTTTGGCGAGTGGCGACTCTTATACTAGTATCAGTTATTTGTTTAAAGTTTCCAAAAGTGCGATATCTATTTTAGTGCCAGAGATTTGTGAGGCTGTTATATGTTTCCTGAAGGATAACATACAGGTGAGCAAAGAAAGAAAATTACTAAATATTGTTATTTTAGATTCCTTTTATTTGTTTACGTTGTGCACTGAGTTGAATAAATCTAGACAAAAGTTAATTGTTAATAAATCTAGACAAAAAAAGTTTCAACCTGGTAGTGACTTGTTAATAAAATATGAACACAAAGTTAAGTTATGTTCCAAAGTAACACAATTCATAAAATTAGAAATAATGTATACATCAAAAAAACTCCAAATCAAACAAAGAAACTCTATAGCTTAAGAAATTATAGCTTAGCTTGAGTAATGTATAGCTTAGCTTACATTATAGCTTACATTGCACTAGCACAAACAACAACCAAACAACAAAACACAACAAGTCACAACGACTAGCCTGCTTGAACTGAGGAACTGACGCAGCGCGACCACGTGGAGCCAACAGGCGGGAGGGGTAGCGGGGTAGTTGCAGACTCAAGTTGCAACTCAAGTTAGCGCTGCAACTCGCATTGCCAACCAGGGTTGGCAACCGCCTTTGATCTTTACCGACTCTGGTCGGAAAACCAAATTTCGATTGCCAACTCGCAAAATCGGTCTCCAACTACGGTTGGCAATGCGAGTTGCAGTTGTTTTAATGCGTGCAACTCAAAATTGCCGATAAATGTCGGCAATCATTGGTTGCCAACTCCGGTGTAAACGCGGCTTAATAAGTTATTAGAGGGAGCTGGAACCAGAGAGAAGAAGAATTCCTTCTACTTTGTGCTGGAACCTAGCTGATGGCAGTAAGTTAGTCCACCAACCATGACGGCCATCTTGTTTCTCTTGTTTGTATGCCCAGGTCCGGTATTTAGAAGGTCCTGATCCACATTTCACTCTGATGACAAACTGGGCTAACGACAAATGCGGTCAGCGACAGACTGGGTCACATTCCGGAGCAGACCCAGTTTGTCGTGTCATGAGGGGCCCCAATCTACGCTTCGAAAAATATTAGAGACGCAGTCCTGTAAATTATCTACTTCGGGATTTTTGCTTGACCTGTATGATCTTGTATGTTATTTCATCACAGGTAATAGTTTTAAGACTTCAGTATTCAGTGTTTAGCAACCGCCACACTGCCTTCAAAAAATTTTATCATTATATAATCTGTCATAAGGAGAATCAAGGGTGAGCAAGTGTTTATGCCTCCCGCGATTCAGACAATTGTATCGAATCTTGTAGTGAATCAATCAGTCTGGTATTCAGTTAGCGTCCACGCACACAGTTACAAAATTTATAACCTCAATACTGGTGACTCAGTACAAGATTCATTCTACATGTATCGACCTATCCTTGGAGGTGAGAGTGACTCCCCCAGGAAAAGCTTTACATGATTTGGCTTGCAACGTGAGGCATGAAAAAACCGCTTTACAATGTATATACAAGGTTTTTGGAAATTTTGCATTTCAAGGATAATATAAAAGGAAAAGGAGCCTCCTTCATATGCCAATATTACCATAAAAATCAGACTATAGAATTATTCATCATAAATCAGCTGTCTAGTGGACTATAATACTACCAGTTCAAAAACATTGAACATCTTGAAAATGTATCTTTCCATTAATGTTAGTAGACAGGTTAGGTCAGGTTAGGTTAGGTTAGGACTATAATACTACCCGTTCAAAAACATTGAACATTTTGAAAATTGTATCTTTCCATCAACGTTATAGACAGTTGCAGCCAGACCTGATAACAGCGCTCACACTCACATTCTGGGACGACACGTCATGGTATGATATAGGACAGAAAGCTCAATGTTTATTTAGGATTTTTTCTAGACATTTTTAATTGATAAATTATTTATTAATTTTTGAGAAAACATAGCAGGTCAATGTAACTCACTGAGCACGAGGTCTACTGTTCACAGAACTACTAGTAATTATGTTCGTCAATGTTGAGACATTTCGAGCAGAAAACATGAAATTTTCGACATGCTAGAAACTTTTTTGTTTCAAAAGATAAGTAGGTGGTGAAAAAGTTTCTCAGAAATAATTGAAATTATTGTCAAACGTATTATTGTAATAATTATAATTGTCAAACATACTCGGAAGAACGTATTTTGGCCTCTCAGGAGTTTCAAAGTCAAGGATAGCGGCTGAATGGTGTGCCGACATATGCTATCAATAGCTGGGATCAACAAATTCAAAATACAGAACGATTGAAAAATACAGCAACTGCAAGCCAGATGATCATAATAATAGTGAAAATGACAACCTCGCCTTGAATAATCCAAGGGGTGTTTCATTACAGCCTTTCTAGAGGCAATCAGCTGCTTGCATTTGAAATAATTTAGTCAAATAATCTTGTAAATTGCCAACCTTTAGCATACAATTTAGTACACAATGCATACCATGCAGCCACTCTTCTAACTTTAAAATTCCTTTGAGACCAGAATATGAACTTCCGACTACTTTAAGTTTTATTTAGTGAAGGCTTGAGGGCAAGCCAATTTGTCAGAATGGCCGAGTGTAGGATATGAGATTTTAGCAATGGTAATTCTATTTTGACGTATGATATAATATCATCATATAAACGTGGGAACTTTTTGTGATTAATTCAAAATCCATATAATAAGAGAGAGTAGGGTTGTGTTTGTTTGTGTGTTTGCATTAAAATATGTCAACTTGTGGATTGCATACCGGAAAAACGGGAATGGTTTAGATGTCCAAATTTTGCACATAGATTCTAAAAATATCAATCTCGTGCACCTGGAAGCCCAAATTTTAATTTTCCTTCTAGATTTTTCAGAATTAATGTTTAAATTTCATTAATGGTACATTCAATTTCATTAAAAAAATCACCAAATCATATGGTCGAAATTAAAAAAGGAACATCTGTTTCTATATTGCTTTCTACCTGAAAAACATAGTTTTGAAACTTCGTTTTCCTGATGTAATGTTTAGGCCTACACGTGGCATGGATTATTAATTTTTCAGCTAGAACAATTTTTTGAGACATAGTGCTAAATAAACGGGGATGTTTCACAGAGACAAGTTCTCACAGAGACAAGTAGTGGTTTTGAACGATATTAGTGTCACAGAGACAAGTTTCACAGGAGCAAGTATTTCTATAAATGGCAGTCTCACAGGAACAAGTTCCCACAGAGACAAGCAGTTTCATAGAGACAAGGTCTCCGTCCAAAGTAGTAGCGCTATAAATGGCAGTCTCACAGAAGCAAGTTCCCACTGGAACAAGGTGTTTCACAGAAGCAAGGTCAGTGTCATAGAGACAAGGTAGCGAATGTAGGAAGAGGTTAGGCGTGTTGCCTACATCTGAACTTGAAGGCACTCCATTATTTGTTCTAGTAAATTGAATGTCTGCTGTTTTTTAATCATGCAGGTATATGATTATGATTGAAGGTTTATCATATAAGATAGGGATGGGTTGGTAACCTATTAGAATTAGATAGAAGATAACTTAAATGAATAAATAAATTGAGTTCTATGCAAATGTAATATATTTCTACCAAACTCCAAGATAACTATTCCAATATATCTAATACGTATACATATAACCTTCAACCCGAAAGAATAATCAATATGAATATGAAATGGAATATATAAAAGCCAAATAGCATACCACTGACCTATTCATCACCGCTTCTTAAAAACCACATGGCCAAAATAGTTTTTCATTATAATTCCTTCTTTTGTAATAAATTGTTTATGCTTTTGTACTCCTGAGCGAAGCTCGGTCCCCGATATTATGAGCTAATCATCTCTTCTTTTTCCGAGCTGCGGTCTCGAATTGTAAATTCAAATTGATATAATATTAACTCCAGACAGTCACAGAGTAAAGCTGCGTCAACACCAATAGATTCTATAGATTCTATTAGATTGAACATAACTTATCATACACATGATGAACATATGTGTTTTTCATGTGCCGTTCAATCTATAATAATCTGTGAGGATTAAGTTATTAACATTTCGTTAATAACTTTGGTGTAAACGCAGCTTTAGATGCCAAGATTTATCATGGCGTTCCGAGTTACGGATGATAATGTCAATGAAAAACTTCATTTTCCTCATAAAATCTTTCCAATAAAAAATTTAACAGATTGTTGTTCTACAAGCGTCTCTACATGTTACAAAATGAAAATCCCAGTGAAAAACAAAAAGTGCCACTTGATAATTCCCAAATCATCTTTTTAATCGTAGCTCTGATTCAACTGAGCAATAACTTTCTGAACTTACTGAGTTAATAAAGTAACATTTAAAATTATCATAAGCGCAATGGGACTTGGGATTCCATCAATTCAGAATAAGTATTATACCGGTATTCATTTTTACAGGATTGAAGTAGTGCAACATTTAGATTAGCACACCAATAGATTTTATTTGTAGCGGAGTGAGTTCATTACTTTCATATCAAAGTTCTACTTTTTCCATTATGATATAGTACGACTACTGCAAAACAATGTCTGGTAGCCCTGGTAATGTAATGTAATGTAATGTATGGTTGATTGGAAGTCTCCAACCAGCCTGATCAGATTTCTTAGTGGGGCCATTGGCAAACATTTTATAAAAGCCCTGATATTATTACAATGACTTTATTCCTAGTAGATGGCTGAATATTCTCGTTACCACATTGCAAAGGATGTTCAGTGAGGTCTACTGTTATCTGGACTACTAGAGTATTGTAACTCCTAATGTCAGATTGAGTAAGAGCTTGAAATTTATTCCTATCTAGTGTACTCCATGTTCAATAATCTGCCTTTATCTTATATTAGAAGAAACTTGCCTCTGAATAAATTAAAAAACGCACTAAATGTAATTCTGAATGAAAATGCTTATTGTTCCGTAAATTAATTTTCAAATTGTTGAAAATATGATATTCAGTGCTGTGAGTTTATAAATAGTTTATGTCTTTTTTCAATGTATGACTTAATTTATTCAATTGTACTGGGTGATGATAATTATGACTTGATAAGACTGATTTGATGAATGATAACACTATTCATAAGATGACTACTAAGATGTTATGAATTGAATTGCTCATTTATTGTATAACAGACTATAAGTTGAATCCTTTAGACAAGGCCTATTCGCCTAATCTACATCCAAATTGTTTGTATTTATCGGTCAATATATTTCTTATTCCTAGACGCCAGCTAAGAAAGGGGTTTCAATTTTCGTAGAATAAGCACGTAATTCAAAACTGTATGTTTTTCAAAAAATGTTGTGATTTCAAATTCAAATTTCGTTTATCACACACATAGGCCTCTTTCACACGAAGGAGACGTGCAACTTGAACACTGAACAGTGTTCTCGTTTTTTTGTCGAAGTACATTGAGTCAAATAGTGTCTTTCACATGGTGACTCCTATCCAGGAACCTCGTTTTGTCACGTCTTTTCCCCTCGAGGCAAGCAGCGGCAAGATCTAACAACTACGCGCCGACGTTTGCTCAAAGGATGACTCATCACTTTTTCTCAAAGTCTAACTTCCTTAAAAATATAGATAGAAGATTTCTGATTTCGGATTGGATTCAGCGACCCCAAATTCTTTAAAGCGTAAGTCCCGTTTTCGAAAATATCCGAAAACAAGGAAGTTATGGCTGTTTTTAATAAAGCTTTCTATTATCATATAATTATACGGTAAAAACGAACAGGTACTGTACTATACAGTACGTAAGTACTGTAGCTATTATAATACAACTTACACTGTATTCGTGTAGGAAATTTGGTAGGTTATTTATCTTGATTTCTGAAAATACCCCAAAATAAGGGAGTAAGATAACTTTGAAGAACCAAAGTTTTCCTGCCGATTGAAGAAACATTAAAAATTAGTCTAAGACATATTATGTCTTAGAATAAAAACGTGTAACAAATATCAGATCACTATTCAAGCTATCAAGCTTTTCATAAATTTATTTGTCTCCTCATGGCAGAAGGTTTGCGCCCAACGTTTTCACTTAAACATTTCTATGATTAAATTGTGATAAAGAACATTATCGTATTGATCTTCTAAATCCAGTTACATGTACATCGATTTTCGTAAAATTGATTTTTTACCGTTCCTATGAATTCTAAGAATTCTATGAATTGTTTATACAGGTTCATCACAACTTCTAAATAACAATATGTTTGCTTCAACAGAATTCATAAGGACGACAAAACATCGAACAACAAAAAAACGCTTTCTGAGTAACTGGCTTTAACAAAGCATGGCTTTACGAAATACAGTACGATAATTTAGAATAGTTGGTACAATGGTTATGCTTTTCGCTTTATGGCAGCACTGGGCTTTCTCACACACTTCTCCAGTTGACACTTGTTGACTTGTCAGTTGTTGACTTGACTTTGACACCTGTCATTACGCGATGTCCGAGTTTGATGTGGAGCTGTTAATTACTGCAGTTTGCAACCGACCTGCTCTTTGGGATAAGAGTCTTGACATCTACAAGGACCGGAATGAAGTTGTCAAAAGTTGGATGGAAGTTTGCAGAGTGATCAAAGAAGATTTCGAAGCTTTAACCATTTCCCAACAGAAAAAGTTTGGTAAGTAGGATATTTCTATAATGATTTTGTTTTCCTCGGTCTAGTTCCTGGAATAGTTTGAAAATCTATTATTTATAGGTTTTTCAATTTTGCTTGCTTTCTTCAGCATGTTTTTAGTTTCTCTATTGATTCATTGCTGTATTTAGAAAAAAACTACACTAAGATTTGGTGATCCCAGCATAAAGATTTTGTTAGACATCAAAGGAAAGTACTGCCTATCCATTCTAAATTAATTCATCTAATTATCTAAGAATTACCTTTCAATCAACGATTGAAATTTTCAATAAACATTTATATGAAATTTTCAGTTGATATGTAAATGAATTGAAAATAAGAATACATTATATAGGAATGAATTATTTATTTTAAATACATTCAGTCAATATAGGATTATTGATTTGATTGAAACATTTATTTTATGAAGAAATGTTAGGTAGTCCGGTAGTCATTGAATATTGAGAAATCAATGAAATCAATGCCATGACATTTTCTATTCTTTCAATTCCTATTATTACCATAGATCGATTCAGATCAGCACAATGTTTATACTGTATGTTCATAATAGATTTTTCTGATTGTAAAAAGAAATAGTCAATAATTGCTGGGAATTTAAAGAGATATTCAACGATTTGAACCTGATAAATTGGATTGTTGAATGACAATTGAATTCAGTGAATTTTACTGTACAACATTCCTTTTCCTCATATTTTATGGGTGATGAGTGGGGATGATTTATGATTTCATAACGAGTTTGGAGCACCAGAAAAATGGGATTATATTTTATTATAATAAATATTCAAAATTACGTTTCCAACCCACAATTATTGTCTTATTGTCATGTCCTTAAAGTTACTGTAAACCATATCGGTTGGGACTAATCAAGGTTTATTTAGGGTGGTTTTAATTATTAGTTTATGTGTTACAAATAGTTCACCTAGATTTAGATGGCAATTGAAACATTATTGATCTAACTAAAGCATGATATTAGTGTCAAAGACAGAAATCTGCGTTTTAATTCATTATCATGTGAGAGAGAGAGAGTGAGAGAGAGTGAGCCCGAAGGAAAGGGTATGTGTAAGAGAGTGATGTGGTTGAGTGGGAGTGACAGAGTTCGATATATTATATGCTATATGGTGGGTGAGGAATAATAGTGTGTCCCTTACGCTACACTCACAGATATATATATATATATATATTATATATATATATATATAGTACATAAACCATATCCATAGATTTTGGAAGCGGCATGCTATCTTTTCAATCTTTTGAAACAGCATTTATTGTCTAAGGTTGGTGAAAGAAGTTTTCTGCATTCCATAACAACAATCTGCAGACTGACGTCTCGGGTATTAGAACCAAAAGGCCTTGCTTTATAGAACTATAAATACTCATTCAGTATTACAATGCCTTGCTTCCATGAAACAAAGCAAATGTTTCCCGTTAGGTACTTCTGGAAAGCCCGGTCAATTTGTCATCGGTGGTGTCCAGGTAGAACTACCCTGCTCATAGACTATGTTCACTGAAGCGTAAAACCAAAGTTAACCAAATGCTTCTATTTCTAAAAATTCTATTGCCAGGTATAAAGTACTGCACTTTGGCGGCAGGAAGAAGATGAACAATAATAAGGAGAAAAAATATAGATAGGAGAAGATTATAACCGTTGAGTACACTATTTTATCTATAACCACTCTTTTGACGAATTGAAAACTTATAAATTACTGGTGGTACTCCCATACAGTAACAGTCAGGGGTGTATTCAAATACCGTTGGATAACATCTTTCCAATATTGTTACATTCATCTAGAAGTATATAATCTGTTCTTTCTTACATTGATATGACTTATGTATAAGTTACTGCAGAATCAAAATTATTTTATATTGACTGAACAATTAAAAGTCACATTGAAATAGTTATTTTGGAGTTTGGTGGAAATAATACATTTACATGGAACTCAATTTATTCATTAAAGGCAATCTACATAATTCTAATAGGTTCTGGTAACACATAATGATAAAATAGGTGTTCAATGAATTAATGAAGCCTAACAACTTGAAATATATTTCAAATTATTTAAGATTAAATTGATTCTACCTCGGTGCAAGTCAGCTTCACATTTGTACATGTATCATTGTATCGAATTATTAAATATTTGATGATTTTGGTAAAACAACATTTTAATCCTGGACTAGTAGTTCTATGAACAGTAGACCTCGCGCAGTTATAAAACACAGCCTCGTCTCATACTGTCCATAAGAGTAAATCCTGTTTGTATGTTGTGTCGGCAAGATGTCGGTGTGAAAACGGCTAATGGCTGTTGGGGTTAGTGTATCAAAAATATGCTAACATCAAAATCTAATCTCCTTCAACTTACTGTCAACAGGTCAGACCGAGTTGAAAGCAGATAAAGGTCGAGAGAAAATACTATGTTTTCTTTCCATTATTAATTGCATGCGTCATTGCATGCAATGAATAGTCAACACGACAGCTGATTTTTTACTAAGTTACATTGATATATTAATTGCATGCAATTAAAAATCCACTCAACAGCTGAATTATTATGGATGATTCTATTCTGATTTTTACTGTAATATTGGCGTTCGAAGGAGACTTTACCTATTGTATTAACCTTAAAATGCAAAATTTTCAAAAAACCTTGTATATACGTCGAGGCACAATTTAAAAAGAAATATACCTGTCAAATTTCATGGTAATCTATTGCTGCGTTTCGCCGTAATTGCGGAACATATAAACATAAAGAGAAATGCAAAGCCGTCGACTTGAATCTTAGAACTCATTTCGCTCGGTCAATAAATCGAAATTTTAAGAAACCACAAATATCCTGGATGAAAAGGGGAATCAATTGTTATGTATAGGTTTGAATCTGAATGTCTAGGATCCACTAAACAGTCTACTAAAGTCATCATTTTTTCTCCACAGGAGAAACGTTTAAAGCTGACTTCAAATGATGTACCACATTATTAACATATGTAAATTATATATTTATATATGTATGTCACGTGGATTGAAGGAGCGTTGTTTGTTGATTGAAGGAAGATTCTATTTTACTATTTAAATAAATCATAATGTAATTTACTTATCCACTTCGAGATTTACATAGTGATAATAAGTAGGAAATGAAATGTATAGCAAACACATGTAGGCCTACTGTATGTAGGCCTACTGTATTGTATTCTGTAGTGTCTTATTTTTTACTAAAGTGATGAAGTATCAGAAAATACTATCATTCAGCATTGTTATGTATTATTTTCAATGTCATTTTTTTCTCTTTCTTTTCAATAATTTAAAATATGTTATTATTTTAAATAAGTAGATAACTTAACTATTGTTTGTTTTTAATCATATTATTTGTATTTATTTTTTTCGTATTGTTATAATACTTGATAGAGAGTTGAGTGTAAGAGAGGGTCGACTGCGCCCTAACTTCGCTTTCTAAGAAAAATAAAGGCAGTCATTCTATTCTATTCATGTCACCATAATATATATGTATATATATTAAAAAACAGATGACATCCAATTTATTAGAGCAAATGGAATGCCTTCATCTTCACACCACACCAACCTTGTTCCTGTGAGACTGACCTTGTCTCTGTGACACTACACTTGTTCGAATGGGACTCTACCCCTCTTCTTGTTCCACTGACACTACTTGTTCCAGTGAAACAGACCTTGTCTCTGTGAGACTCACCTTGTCTCTCTGTGAGACTCACCTTGTCTCTGTGAGACTCAACTTGTCTCTGTGGGAACTTGTTCCTGTGAGACTGCCATTTATAAAACTACTTGTTCCTATGAAACTTGTCTCTGTGACACTAATATCGTTCAAAAACACTACTTGTCTCTGTGAGAACTTGTCTCTGTGATACGGACCCAAATAAACGTCTACAGTTTCATTAATGCTGTATCGGCAATATGAAAACGCATGCAGTTAATATGTCTTTGAATGAAGGTGTTGTTATTTACATAAAGAAATTATATTCTTCCATTTTTATTTAATTGAAATTTCAAAATTATTCGAGCCCTGATAGAATGACTGACTCACTGTACAGTCAGCCGAAAATTTTAATATTGGAATGAGGGGTATTTTGGCAAGCTGAGCAAAAAAATAAGGTCATATGCACCTTTTCGTTATATCTTCAAATGAAAAATGAGTTTTGTGGGTTGTCAAAACTCCCTCTGAAAGGGCAACTATTCAACTTATTCTATCTTTTATTAAAATAACAATGATCATCCATCCATGTATCATCTTCTATACTATATAATAAAGGAAAGAACTGGATTATAAACATAGCCTATACAGGTGTAAAGTATAGGTAAATTATGTTTGACGCATTATCACGTCAGAACTACTGGACTGATTGAATTGAAATTTTGCATATAGATTCTTGCTTAACCGAGGGTGGTTATAGACCAATTTTAAATTCTTCAAGATTTGATTACATCAACTTTTCAGTTTGTCAAGTTTTCAATTATTTGTCATGCTTCCAGTTTGTATGGAAGCAGCAGAAGATTTCACTTAAGAGGAAATTTAAAGATAGGTATGATTGGGGATCCTTTTCGAATGATAAAAACAGGTTTTCCGTCACACCCAAATTTTTTCCGCCATTTTGAATCCAACTTCTTTTTTTAATTGAAAGGTGGTCATACTGATTTACTTGAAATGCAGCATATAAATAATTAATCAACCGAGGATTCTTATAGGCCTATTTTGAATTCTTCTAGATTTTATTAAGTCAAGTTTTAAGAAAGACCCTTGCAAAGCACGGGTTACCTGCTAGTCGTTAATAAAATAAATAAACAAGTTAGTTTTTACGAGAAAAGCTCAATGAATAGATTGAGAAAATGTAAATTGCAAATGTGTGGAATTAATAAAAGTTTTATTGATTTGTATCAGAATATTGATTTAAAGAATAATATCCTACATATGTATACAGGTCGATTCAAAACTCCCTATCAATATTCTAGGACATTGTTGCTGGGTGCTCAAAGTCCTCAGTTACTCACAAAGATTATAAAGATATCTCTTTAAGGTCTTTGGTTACTCACATAGCCGCCATTTTGTTTCTTCACTTACTTTTTATCTAAAAATAATGACAACATAGGGAAATTAAACTTTGCACAAACATTTATTACTGCTACACAGAGCTACAAAAAAATTATGACAATTCTCAAATTCATGAAAAAAATGGTGGCTGTTTAAAATGTTATTTTTCAAATAAATAAAATACCGTTGATTAAAAAAATACAAGAACGGTTGAGTTCAAAGCCACTGATTGGTGAGTGAACGATGAGACCGGTGAGTGAACGTGGCTCTGAACAAAGCACTGTTTGGTTGTTGAATGATGCATAGACTCACATGCAGCGCTAGTATACTTTGAATTGAAATCGGCCATTGAGGGGACAACCTGGAAGATTATTACATCTAGTCCTTACATCTGCTTATTACATCTTATTACATCTGCTAGTCGTTTTTTATAATAGCAAAAAATGATTATTACATACTAAAGATCTTGAAGATTTTTGTAATCTATATTACAAAAATATACAGAATGATTCTTAGTTAGGGTAAAATAATTTGATACGTGATAGTAGAGATAAAAATAAGAAAAAAAGTTCTTATAAACATATATCCATAAACACTTCATTAGCGAGCTATACAGAGTGAAAGATTTCACCCGGAATTCAGTTCCTCTGATGAAATACACTGATGCTGAACTGTTTGGGGACTAGTTTTTGAAAAACTTATGCTGGATTCATATGGAAAAATATCTGAAAAATTGAATAAAACTAGTCTGGAAGCTGTAGTGTGAGTAGTTTTTGAGAAAAAAGTTAAAATATGCAAAAAATCTAAGTAGAAAAACACAAACTTCTACATTTGATGCTCAATAACTTTCTTTAATGACCAGTAAACAAATAATTTTTCGAAATAAAAATAGTAGAGAATTCAATTCTGAAAAGAATGATGTAAGCTGTGTATACTTAATTCAAATAATAGTGAAATGAAATGTATTCTTATGTAGTTCATTACAAGACAAAAATTTGCTGTTTTATGAGGAGAGGACTAATAACTCATAGGTTGTAGCTGATTGCATATAAAACATGGAATTAAATAACAGCTGATTCATCTTGTTCTAAATAATAAATCATTTAAAAGAAATTATCAGCTGAAAATTATTTTCAGAAATATTTTAGCTCACTGTTGAACAAAACAACAAACTATAAGTTAGGCCTTCTGTAACCACGCTGTGTTTTTTGTTTAATCTATTAACCAGTTATTTGTAACCATTTCACTTTGCTTTTGTGTTGAGTGTTTACTTTTTAAGGAATGGCAGGTAATTTTAGACATTATCCATTCTCCAAATTAGCTGACATTCATTTAATGTATGGGATGGGACACTGTAATAGTACTGAACAAGACTTTTGTATCAAGAGTACTTTCCTAACCGAGTATGTCCAAGTTCAAGGTTTTTGCCACTATTCATCAACGTCTGTCTGAAACAGGTTCTTTGATGATCAAAGAGCACATTTATGCAGGTAGACCCACTAAGACTGTTGAGTTAGAAGAACAAGTTCTTAATGAAATTTATGAACATCCAGAGAAGAGCACGAGAGAATAAAATTGTCAGTGCAGTTTAATGTCAATCCATCTGTCATTTGGAGGATACTGCAAGAGCAGCAATTACATCCATACCACCTCCAGAAAGTTCATACTCTATTGCCACGAGACTGTATTCCCTATGCTGGTATTTGCTGATGGTTTTTATAAAAACTTTTGAAATTGAAAAATTGAAATTTTATTCACAACACTGACATATTTTACAAATATTTTTACAATGCAAACATTAAAAAGAAACAGTATCATGATGGAAAAAAAGAAAAGAACTTCAGTAGCTTAACAGCTGTCAACTTAAACTTTTTAACAACCGTTTTATTTACCGACGAGGCACACTTTACAAGAACAGCTATCGTTAACGTCCACAACCAACATATTTGGGCAGATGAGAATCCTCATGCTATCAATCCTAATCGTCTACAACATCAGTTTTCAGTAAACATTTGGGCAGGAATCATATAGGAGATCATCTACTTCTGTTCAAGCTTCCTCCCAGGCTTAATGGCATAATCTACTCTCTTTTTGAGAGAGGAGCTATTTATCTTACTTGAAGATGTACTTCTTCAGTTACGCCAAAACATTTGGTTTAAGCATGATGGAGCTCCAGCACACTTCAGTGTTGCTGTTCGTGAACACCTGAATCACAGCTTTCCAAATCAATGGATAGGTGGGCCAGTACCATCACCAGCTAGGTCACCACACTTAAATCCTTTGGATTTTTATCTTTGGGGACACTTGAAAATCTTAGTATACAATACTCCAATTGATACAATTGAAGAACTCCGATTAAGGATTTTGAACAGAATAGAAATGATAAAGCAGACTCCTGGAGTATTTGAATGGGTCCGACAATTGATGAGAAGACATCTGAACATATTATGCACTAGTAGGTAACCCATGTTTCGCAAGGGTCTATTTTAAAACTTTGCAAAATGAAAACTTGACGTAATAAAAAATTTGAAAATAGGCCTATAACCATCCTCAGAAGAATCTTTGGTGGATTCACGGAGGATCGGCAGCCTTGATCGTGGGTTGATTAGTTTGTGCTTTCCTCCCCTTCCCCCTCTCCCAAAGAGGCAAGATAACCTCTCTCCCTCACCCCTCCTTCATCCTCCCCGTTTATCTTTCAACCCAGCACTTCAAGAAGCGTGCTCAAGAAGTCAACATCGTTTCATTCCGTTTCTCCTGTTCTGTGGCGTTCGAGCTGAACGCAATTACCTCATTTCGTTTCATGATATATGTACAATATCATATAGGCCTATGCATAAAGACAGGATATCGTCAGCAGTAACTTCTACACACGAGATACAGTCCACTTCCTCGCCAGTTCCAAGGTTAGTGCAAATTAAAGACTTACTTTTGGGGCTGTCGATGTTTTCGTGAATTAAATCTTAACTGTACCCCAATCCATAGGTTTGGGGACAGGACGGGATTACCAATCTTTAAGCAAAATTTCAAATCAATCAGTCCAGTAGTTCAGACATGATGATGTGTCAAACATAATTTTCCTACATCACGTACGTGTATGAGCCAGCTCTTTCCATTATTATATAGTAAAGATGGTGGATAGATGCATGATTTATCAGTATCTTTGAATGAGAATAACTTTTGAACGGTTTGAGAAATCAGTGCGGTTTTGATGCGACAGAAAATCAGTTAGTTTTATTCGAATAGGATCCCTAATCATACCTATCATCCAATGTCCCTTTTGAAATAAATGTTCAGCTGCTTCTATACAACAACTGGAAACATGACAAATTGAAAACTTGACGTAATGAAATCTTGAAGAACTGAAAATAGGCATAAATAACCATCCTCGGTTAGTTAAGAATCTATATGCAAAATTTCAAATTAATCAGTTGAGTATATTATTTCAGACGTGATGATGCGTCAAACATAATTCCCTATCCCTTACTTGTATAAGCCAGTTCTTTCCTTTATTATAGTATAGAAAACTGAAGAAGACATAATACTTGAAAACCTCAAAAAATCATATCGATTTTTCCAGTACATCAATAAATTTTAGTATCGATTAGATCCTCCTCAATTTGAATCAGGCAGCCTTTTGTTTTTCCAATCCCAAACAAAATACCTACAATACTCGATTCACTGCGAATTCGTGTCTAATAGTACATTATAACTGAAGAATATAAATTATTACTTATTTTATTGTGATCTATTCATGTTTTTCTTATGAAATTCAATGATAGGCCTACTGCATGAAGACTATATCCATTTCATTTGTACTGGTGGCAAAATTTTACATTAAAAATAATTATTTGATAAAATCCAAGTTCAATTTTAATGAAAACAAATTCCTTCAAAAAATAATTGATAATACGTTTCAAGGAAAAAAATTAAGAACAAAAAAAAATTGGAAAGAATCGGGAATCGAACCGAGGGTCCATCGCTTCATAAGCTAGCGTTTTACCGTTATGCTAGACCGCCGTTCGAAGATATTAGTCTTGTAACAGCATTATAACCTAATCATAAAAAACACACACTTCTGAGCTGCAACTATGGAACTTCATGTACGGTAGCATAGATTTAAACATTAATTCTGAAAAATCTAGAAGGAAAATTGAAATTTGGGCTTCCAGGTGCACGAGATTGATATTTTTAGAGTCTAAGAGCAAAATTTGGAGATCTAAATCATTCCCATTTTTCCGGTATGCGATCCACAAGTTGACATGTTTTGATGCGAACAAACACAACCCTACTCTCTCTTATTATATAGATTAAGAACAACACGGAGGTCACTTTGAACATCATCTGTAGTCTTAGGTATAAGTATAATGTCATTTAGATATGTTACCATCATATAAAAATAGGACTTTAAAAAAAAAACCGAATATTTTATTTGCAATCAGCTACAACCTATGAGTTATTAGTTCTCTCCTCATAAAACAGCAAATTTTTGTGGTATAATGTACTACATAAGAATACATTTCATTTAACTATTATTTAAGTTTAGTTTACACAGCTTACATCATTCTTTTCAGAATAAAATTCTCTACAATTTTTATTTGGAAAAATGATTTGTTTACTTGTCATTAAAGAAAGGTATCGAGCATCAAATGTAGAAGTCTGTGTTTTTCTACTTAGATTTTTTGCATATTTCAACTTTTTTCTCAAAAACTACTCACACTACAGCTTCCAGACTAGTTTTATTCAATTTTTCAGATATTTTTCCATATGAATACAGCATAAGTTTTTCAAAAACTAGTCCCCAAACAATTCAGCATTGGTGTATTTCATCAGAGGAACTGAATTCCGGGCGAAATCTTTTACCCTGTATAGCTCGCTAATGAAGCGTTTATGGATATATGTTTATAAGAACTTTTTTCTTATTTTTACCTCTGCTATCACGTATTAAATTATCTTAATTAAGAATCACCTGTATATATTATATAATATCTCGCGCTAAAATACCTTAATGGTAGCCTTCAATTTCAAGTAAGAGCTAGCATTGGGAAGGTATAGGTATTGTCGGTTTATACCTCTTTAAGGTCTTTGGTCTAACTGATAAGAGAAAAAATACGTCATATCCGGTTCGTTTACTGATCAGCTCATTATACTTTTCTACCGATGGAAAAGAACGAAAACAGAGTAGCTGAACGTAAACAGACATGACTAAATACAAGGTTATTTACAAATAATAGACTCCATTATTATTTATTTGGGAGCAGAGAAATGCATGATTACATAAATTTAATAACATTTAAAATATCTTACAAAGCATTCAAAACAACTCCAATCACTTGTTGGTTTTCCATTTCAATTGATTATACAATGAAATAGGTTAGCTTCTAGTTTTGTTTACAAAAATATAAGCAGCAGGGGTAACATCTGTCTCATGAGCAACCGTTCAGCCACAGAATACATACAGAATGGAAGGTATCAATCTAACCAAGACTTGAGTGCACCAAGACCACGACACGTGACTGCATCATCTTGTTAGAAATAAATACTGCTATATTACAATGTTATGCTATATTACAATTACAATGCTAAATTTTCTTTCAAGATGGCGGATTTTGGCGTCAGGATACTAGCCGAGTTTCCATTCTGTGATCACTAATCTGATCAGGGTTTTTACTGAACGTAAAACAAAACACGATGGAATTGTTCAGTGGCTTTGAACGCAACCAATAACGTTTTTTAGTAAATTTAATCACAAATCGTTTGACACCTCATTTTCAAGATAGAACGAATATTATGTGATATCAGGCAGCTTTTGTGAGAGATGACCACTGGACGCAGTGCACGCCAAGGCATGCTGCCAAAGTCTGCCTGAATAATGGAACAATCTCAATCTGCTTTGCAAGTTATTCGTCAGCTATTTTAGATTATTTCAGAAAATAATAAAACGTTACTTAGTTCTCTTGGTCTTGGCATTCAGCAGTCACCTATCACTGGACCTGCCATATCTCAATTTTAATATTAGTTGAATCTTAAAAAATGAGGCGTCAATCGATTTGTAATTTAAATTTACTTAAAAAAGTTTTGCAAGAAATTTTTTTGTAAAATCAACAGTTTTTTGTTATTTGATAAGTTCATAAAACAACCGTTATTTTGTTTTAGGAATTTGAAAAATGGATATAATTTTTTATAGCTTTGCGTAGTTTTTGTAGTTTGTGCAAAGTTTCACTTCCGTATGTTCAGCCATTATTTAGAAAAAAATAAGAGAGAAAAAATAAAATGACGGCTGTTTGAGTAACTGAGGACTTTTGGACAGTTTAAATTATTATTTATTAGATAATGTTTCTTACTCAGGATAAATGTCCTAGAATATTGATAGGGAGCTCTGAACACTCTGTAGATTGACTTAATTTCTAATAGTATTGAGTATGTTGAGGAATTTTCAAGAAAACGCAATACGGTGCCACCTGTAAGACCACATCGATATATCAACGTAACCAAAAAAACAATTTTAATGGTGTGGAAAGGCGTCTTGATTTAGAATTGCTTTAATTTGGTATCAAACTTTTACAGCCACAGTTACACGAGTTTTAAATTCGAACGCGTTTCAACTCCCTGTGATTACACTTTAGTTTACAGGGAGTCTGGATTTCGTGAGTTTACGAATTGTGATACCGTTCAAAGATAGAATTGATAAGATTTGTATGACATCGCTGGATATGAAGATGGGATCGGGATCCAGTGCCTTGAAACGAATCCACAATTTACAAACATGCTACTGATGTCAAGTATAGATAGGGTATGGTGCTGCCAAGTAGGCCTACTGTCAATTATAACATTCGACCCTACGTTGCATTATCGCAATATTTATTGTAAATGAGATAAACATTTTGGAACATTATGTTTCTTACAATATTCGATTCTATTAAATAACGAAGCCAATTTTTTATATTTGCCATATAAAGAACAAAAAATGGTCCTTGGTTTTAATTTATTAGCAATAATCTGCTGAAGCTATCTATGTAATCTTGAGAAAAAAGTCAAGGATTCAACTTAACTTATTGCAATATCACAGTGGTAGGCAGTATTGCCAATTCACAGGTGAAACAAACCCGCCAAGATTTTTCAGGAGCACAAATACACTAATATAAAGATGAAATTACATTGTGAATTACAATGACACTAGTAACCAGTTTGTACTCTGATATAATAAATGATATAAATAAAACTGATATGATAAAAGTTCAAATCACAAAAATATGTATATTAAAAGTAAGAATAATCCTCAAGAATTCTCGATAATTATAAATACCAAAGCAATTGAAACGCACTATTAAATGCAGTGAGTATAGAATGTAGGTTACATTTTATACTTACTGATTACATGTAGATTTCAAATTGAAGGTAGACTAACAACACAAATGACTAAATTTTTAAAGCATACCCTTTTCAATTACATAGAAATGTCTTCGCATGCCACTCAAGAAAAATGGTACTCAAGTAATGTAAATCGATTAAGTGTTACAAATTTCCCCTTGTATGGCGGTTTCTGAAGTTTTTAGATGCGCAAGTAAATGTTAAAAAATATGTTTATCAATTGCTGTTAATTCAGTCTTAATTGAATCTTTTAGATTGGCAAAGTGAAGGGGTTATGTTCAAGTATACTTGTGATTTGAGGTAACCCAGCAAAAGAAAAAAGTTGTTGAGTATACGGATCTTGAGGTACAAAAAACTTTATTTGAAACAAGCACTTATCGTTTATATTCGAAAAAATGTAGACAACCTACTTGGCTATATTCTTAATTTCAAAAATAAATATTTAAAAAGTGCTTATAATTTAGACGTACAGTATTGAGACCCACATGTGCTTCCAAGTATATTCTCGCGAATGAGGAAATATTTTATATATTTTCTATGAGTTGATGCTTCTACATTTGAATGGCATGTGAAATAGAAATTTATATGTAATGAAAAGAGGTTTTTTGTTGGAAAACAAGTGATTTATATTTGTTTGAAAAGGTCCGGAGGCTGGTGGTATCAACAACTTTATTTATCGTCAGGAATATTGATAAGCTATGAGTTAGAATCTAACGTAGATGTAGATTTCAAAGGACGATTAGCCAAGTGCTCTCGATAAGCTAGATAACAGTGCGAGGCGCAGTGATGAAATGCAAGGCATTGGACACAGCTTCAACAAAGTTGTGAGGCTGACAAAGCGACGATTCCTCCTGCAAGCCACCAAACATGATGAGTTCCCCGTTGCCAGCCACCAGCGAGTAGAAGATCGTGTCTCCCGGACAGCCGTCGGCGACCGCCTTGATGGGCAGCCACGTGACTTGGCAGTCGGCCGACAGCGCACGTGTGATGTCGAGGACGAACATCGCCATCTTGGGCACGCTTGGCTGGGTGGTGAGGGGCGGAGTGGAAGGCTCTTCCACAGCCGCCGCCGCAATCGCAGCCGCTTTTGCGTTTAGTCGCTCCTGAACGCGGGAAAGTGCCGCTAACCTTATGGTCCGATTGTGATCCAATGGTATATCATTGACCCGGAACGCCGCCATGATGGTGCTATTTGCATTGTACAAACTGTTCAGACTACGGTGATCTGACGACGGTCTATGCCTACTGGTTCCACTACCACTATCGTGAGATATACCTGAGTTTGAAGAATTCATAGACCTTATATTAGACCTACTACTACCACTATCTTGAGATGAACTATGGTTTGAGGAGTTCGTAGGTCTAATACTGGTTCCACTAATACCACTATCTTGAGACGACCCTGAGTTTGTACTAGATGAAGGCCCCATATTTGATCTACTACCACTGCTATTCTGAGACAAACTAGGACCACTTGTGTTTGTTCTACAACTGGGAGAGCTTCTATTACTCCTATCACACAAAACACTAGGTCTGTGTTGATTTAACGACGAGCACTGTGGAGTAGTAATAGTAGTAGTAACGGGTGTGTTGGCCTGATTGGCTCTAGAGTTGGCGATGGGCAGAGGTTGCAACACGGATGCGGCCCTACGCGGCGACGCTTTACTGCTTGCGGCTGCGTCAACGTCCATCGGCTGCGGCTGCGACCGGCTCAGGCTGCCCCGTCTGCCGTTCACGTTCACGTCACGGTCCACAGCTGGCACGACCACGTTATCTGACAATCTGAGACATTATCTACATTTAGAAAAAATAGTATATTGTTTTCCATAACGAAATACTGATTGTAATTCTATTACAGATTACGATGTGTGCCAAAAGTATGTGAAATAAAAAATTGAAATGCTTATGGATACGCTATAAAAATACCTTATAATTTGAAAAAAATCAGTTTTTTCAAAAACACACACAAAATGAGAACAAAATAATGATATCATCATAGTTCCCTTTTTTGAAAAGTTTTAAATATAAAATAACAGATTAAAAACACAAATTAAAACAACTAGTTTCGATATATTACATTATCTTCAGGTTTTAAAAATAAATTTCAAATAAACGTTTTACTAACAGTTTGATGCTATTTTATAGATAAAAATAAGTAGCCCTGAATACATACATTTTACAAATATCAAATACAAAGTAACTGGCTTCGTGGTGGGGTGTGCTAAAATAGGGGGCCACCATGAAACCTTCTGTTTCAATACACAAGTCACCATGCTTGAGTCAGGCATTCGACTGATCTACATCAATATCAGGCTTTCTCAATTCAACAAATGCCTCCAATGCAACTGTTCCAGGGCCTCTCTTTCATGCTCATTACTACTTTGAGCTGCATTGATGTTTTGCTCTGATAAGTTGACGGGTGTATTTCTTATCTGCTTCTCTGACTATTTTATAAGGATTAAGGATATAAGGATTTTATTAAGGATATTTTATAAAGATGCTTTTGATTTGTAAGAGAGTAGGTTCTCATAATTATTATGCACCTGTCTGTCACACAACCACTTGAGATCCAGCAGCCCCCGCCCACCTTCATGACTGGGGAGTATCAGTCTCTCAATTTCAGCTTTGGGGTGATGTGCTCTGAATTTTGTGAGGAGGACTCTTGTTGCTCTCATGAGCTCATCAATATCAGTCTGAGTCCAACTGATCACTACATAAGTATACATCAAGAGAGGCACCGCATAAGTATTTATGGCCTTCATCACATTTTTCCCATTGAGATGACTCTGTTGAGATATGCTTTTCTCATTCTCTGCTTCATGTCTCTCTGATCTATCTGCCTAGACTGGCCAAACCCCATGAATTTGTAGGTGTCATCGTCATCTGGCCCCCCTGCTCCAAAGACCTCATAACCTTTGTCAAGCTCCTGGGGGTTTACTTTCCCTTTCAAAATACTAGGTGTTTTGCATTTTTCCAAGCCAAATTTCATTCCATTATCAGCAGAAAATGCTCTCACCATCTGCAGCATCTCCCCTAGCTGGTGTTCTGTTCCTGCATAGAGCTTTATATCATCCACATTCTGCTGAATTCAGCATTGCTGAGAGTGGATTCAATGCTAATAAAACCATAAAGGGCTTAGACTGTCCCCTTGGAAGATGCCCTGGAGAACTGGAATTTCGTCAGACTGCAAATGTTCTTGACCACTTCTAATCATCAATACTGTTCCCCATGCCATGAGATGACTAAGCAATCCAATACTATAGTGAAAAGATTTCCAAGTATTTTCCCCTGGCAGCTGAGATAAAGGATATCTGGTATCAAGTGGAAATCGTCCCAGGCATAATATCTGCAGTTAGATTGATGGGGAAAAAGTGACTGCAAACCTAAGTCAACCAGGTGCCTCAAGAAACACGATCTACTTGATACAAAAGGCAATGATGCTCAACATTGTCTCAATGGTTAGGGCATTCTTAAACATAGCAGCAGAATAATTATCAAAGTCTTGTCATATTTTGATGAAAAACTCTCAGAGCAATGTGATAAAAAATGGAAATAATAACAATTATTACCGAATAACTATCTGAGAATTTGGAATGAATTATAAATGTCTTGATTATTATTATGTATTAAATTTCATCTGATGTACTTGGACAATAAATTATTGATGATGAAAAACTTGTATTTTTATGTATTACTGTATTGAAAAATTGGAATCTCTTTTCATTTTTGTAATATAAAACTATTGAATACATGCAGCAAACGTACAGTAGACAGTTACATTTAGCAGACATGATTTGAACATTAAATTATGCTTATTGTCGGCACTTATGCGCTCGTAAGAATCTCAGATGTGAGTTTGTTCTGTAGAGCAAGAATGTAATAGTTTCCGTAACAAATAATAACAGACTCAACTGAACTCAACTCTTCACTTTTATGTTCTACACTTCAATTACTTATCTAGAAAATCATTCATCACTCGAAAACCCTTTGAGAAAAATTGCGCAACTCGCGATAATGTTTGAGTATGTTAAAGCTACAAATCCAATTTAGTATGTAATAAATTGGTTCAACTTCATTCATTTATTATTCTTATAATCGACCAAAAATGACAAACGACAAATATTCACTAGATTGAGAAAATCTGGAGATATTCTATATTGATTTATACAATAATTATAAAATCTATGAGTGCATTGAATTTTCCATGTAACTTTGAGCTTTACTTAGACACAATCAATAACTGAAATCGAACTGTGATACATCATCAAGCGGAATTATATCAATGTTCGTGGTGTTCGCTATTAGAACCTCGTCATTTGCACACCAGCCAGTTTTTTCTTGAATAATATGCAGTCTTTCCAGTAAATCTTCTACCTCTGGACAATTGAAAGTTTTCTTTTTCAAATCAATTTTCTTACCAAAAGCTTTAATTGTCTGATGATAATCGAAAGAAGGCTTGTTTCGCAGACAACGTTGTTCCAACTCGATACTATGCAGACCTCGATCAATGTAACTTCGCAAAAAGTGAGTTAACTCATCGAGAAACGGTTCGATATTTTCTTCTGGATTTCGAATTTTAAAGTTATACAACAACTGAAGTCCTTCCTGGCTTTCATCACGTGATTCAATTTTCTCTAAAATCTTTGATAGTTGATTTCTTAGTGGTTTATTAATTTTATGCCGACTGCTATCGTTTTGTATATCACTCACATCATGATCTGTCATAAATCTGGTTATCTTATTACAGTAATAGGAAATTTCAGATTCAGATGTTACACCCTTCACCAGTTTTAGACAAGATTTTGTATTGTTGGGTTTCAATTTGACTAAAATGTGAAGCAAAGTTTTAACAGTAATTAAAGGCGTATCAGAGGGCTGTTTTTGCCACCATTCGGTTGGATATTTGTTGAAAAAAGCGTGGATATCTGAAAATACACGCCTGTAATCCAGTTCCTCTGCATCACAGCTTGGGATAATAGTAATAATTTTCCATAAACACTTGAGGATTCCATCCTGAAAGGTACCTGGGGTTGGAGACCTCCGAACAGTTTCATACAAGCTTTTGAGTAGAGCACAAGTGATGTCGGTAGGATCAGAGAGTTCCAGTATGGTACACAGAAGACAATCCAAACAATTGAAAAATATTTCGATTTTCTCATGAGCGGACAAAAGAACAAACTGATCCACAGCTCTCTTGATAACACCTTCATTTATTCTACATCTCAATTCGGGATATGAATAGAGTTCACTGAAAAGATGGAAGATTTTGTAGTAGCAGTTGATCACATAGGGATGCACACTCTGTTCTAAAACGATTAGCTGATTGACTAGTTGTAAGACAAAGTAGTTAACGTGGTCTTGGAAGTCTTTCCCTTCTTCAGACATTAGTAGTGCCTCAATTTTTGACATGAAGAAGAGGGATACTTGCAGATCCGAACAAACCATTTTAGTTAGTTGTAGTTCGATTGCTGAGGGGTAAGACGCTCTCGATTGAGTAGTAGATACTGATGAGTCAGACGGTATTATTTGTAAACTCTGATTGGATTCAACCTTGTAATTGTTGATAAGTTTTGCTGCTTCAGTTGTTTGCTTTGATACTGGCTCCTGAATGGTAGTTGACAGATGTCTTTCAATTGGTGAAATTTTTATACTTGAATGGGATCTGGAACTTGAGCTTTTTTTAAAGGTTCTTCTCATACGCTCCTTAGATAAAAACATATCAAGTTGATTTTGCAAGGGAAAAATTGTTACAGTAGGCCAATAGCATGTAGGCATATAGTAGGTCTAAGATTGATAAAGCTCTATATATTAATAATGTTGTTCAAAAGCCGAAAACCCAACTATGACATGTAATTCTATGACCATTGAATGATCAAGTTTAAACAATAATTATTTACATAAACCTCAAAATACAAAAATTTTCCAATATTTACATTATTTTTTCAAAAATATTGACACCGAATTATGTGTTTACAACCTACTTCTTCTTCTTCTTCATTCATCCAAGTGTAAGGCCGGTTATAGAGCTCGACCGACCGTCAGAGCGTACGTCATTCGCGCTTGTCTTTTCCATAGATATTCCATGTATCCGTACAGAGCAGGACTGACGGCACGCATGCGCACGGTCAGGAACATGCGTTTTACACTGCGTAGGAAGACCATCGGTCGAGCTCGTGCGCATCCATTCCATCATCGGTCGACTGACGCGCTATTGAAGCTTTCAGAGCTGTACTGATCAGTAGCCCGATCGCAACATAACCAATGTGCTGACACCTCTGCCCGACAATCAGCTGATATTGAATTGAATAGCATAATGAATGAATTCAATTAATAGTGTCATATTTGAATTCAGAGTTTATCTCTACATTTTTTCAATCATTTCTAAATTTTTTATTGGGAAAATAATATATTATTATTTACATTTATTTGATCCGTAGCTCAAAGTGACTGCAAGTATTCCCAATGGTGATACAAGCTCGAAATAACTCATCAGAATTTCTGATGGACATTCTGAGGTAGTTAAAAAATGTATCTTCATCCCCAAGCAATGATGTACATGATCGTATTAAATTCCCTTTGAAATGTTCTTTGGGCGACCATCGGGTGAACTTGATATCTACGTCTTTTAATCTTTCATTTACGAAGCTGCATTTGAAAAATCTGTAAAGGCGTCCATTTTGTGAGTTAGAAAAACTGATGTATGGATGCGTATGGTCAGGATGGTACATACGCACTGACGGTCGGTCGAGCTCTGTAACCGGCCTAAGGGTGGATTTTGATTATGTTTTTTGTTTGCTTAAGATGCCTTCCTGGTGACTCTAGAAGAGTATAGGAAATCTTCAAAACAAGTGTAAAACAATAGTCTGGAAAGTATTACATATAAAATATATTTATATATAAGAACATAAAACCTAACTGGATCAACACACTGAACCATAAATGTTTGAAACGTGGTGTGCAACTTCAATAAATTAATATTCTCTCACCTGTCTTTCAAAGATTACTATGTTCTTAGTTTCTTTAATAGTCTGGGCGCAAATGTCATTCCGTGGTCATTTTTGAGTAAGAGCCGTGGTAGATGTCTCAATTTCTTCGTTAGCTCTAGCATAATAAGGATCGTGATGATGATAAATCGAAATCACAGGCAAACACCTCGGAAACAAGACTGCCGCCAAAATTTTCAGGATTTTGCTATATCGGTTGTATTTCAATAACCGTTCAAGATATTCAACCGTTTTTTCGACAAAAATATTTTGAAAATCTTCCTCTACAATTTTTGTTTTATAGAATTGTCCTCTAAAACGCATATTTTTTAGTTATAACCTTCAAAAGCCAAAAAAACTTTTTTTTCTAAATTTGTTTAAATTTCATTCCATTATAACTTTTTTGTGCAAGGGATACTGAGAAATTTCAAATCTATGAAATTTAGAGCGTTTTTCAACTTTGGAACGATATATCTTTATGCCCTGAACGTCAAAAAATGAGTTCTCTAGCGCTCTCCAAAGAAAACCCTGCATGATTTCTGGTGCGTTATTCCATACGCATGAGGTAACAAGCTAGAACTATAAAATCGATTTTTTCATGACTACTTCAAGATAGAGACTTGCAAATGGTCTCAATCTCTTCGTTACAACAAGACGAATAAGACTATTTATGATGGAAACAACGAAAATATTCGACATCATTGAAAAATACAAGATGGCGATCATTATTGACAGAAATTTTAATATCGCTTGTTATTCAGTTATTGTGAAAGATATCGGATTGGTTTTACCACCAAAGTGTTTAGAATTAACCAAACAATGATGTTCGAGAGAATCATCTCATTTCGACCACTCTTTCCATTATTTATTCAACTTTAAAAACTTGAAAAATACATTTTTCGGGGACAATATTTTACTTTCCATCCTGTATATGTATTCGCAGTAGACAAATACTAGTATCATTGGCACATTGTTTTACAATATTTCCAAAGCTTCAAAATGACATCCGGTTGGAGGCTGTAAGTCCATATTTTACGGCTGGAGCGTCATCGGAAAAAGAGTAAAAAGTACTGTTTGCTGCGGAAAACATGCTTTTTCCACCAAATGCCAATCCCAACAATTAGAAAACCGTGTAAATTATGACTCCTTGAAGGTGCAGACTTGGGAATGGTATCAATTTCTTTATCATTATGTGTAGTAAGAGATTATCCATGATGGCAATCTCAAAAATATTTGTTATCATGAAAAAAACAAGATGGCGGTAAAAGTATGTCTGTAATTCTAATAATGTCTAGAATATCGGATCAATTCATCCATCTGGAAGCTCCAAAATAATCATACTACAATATCCGAAACATTTATCCAATTCCACCAACTTTTACTGTAGTGAATATAAATTCAAACTCTCGAAATTAGAATTCTTTGGGGACAAAATTTTATTTTTCTACAACTGCGCGTAAAAAAAGAACTTACATACTTAATTCTCCTCGTAAAACAGCTCATTTCTGAGGAGAATCTACTTTTTCGCTCGCTAACCATCCGCGCATGCGTAGTAAATTTTCTTTACGCTCGCAAATCATTCGCGCATGCGCAGAAGAGTTTCTTTACGCTCGCCAATCTGCTGATGGTAAGCAGCTCGCCAAAAGGTCAGATCTTAAGCTAAAAGGTCTGTAATTGTAACTCCGCCGATATAAGTAATTTAACAGGTTTGGGCAGTTGTAGAAAAAAATTTGTATGTAATTCGCGCGTAATGCTTCTTTATCGCTCTTGCAAAATTATCACGCTCCGCTTCGCGTCGCGTGATAACTGTTTTGCGCGAGCGATCGAGTGGCGCATTACGCTCTTAATACATAAATAGCTATTTTCACCCTATTAATGTATTCAGAGTGAACAAACACCAATATTATTGGCACAGTGTTGTTGAATATTATAAAAGCTTCAAAATGACATCTAGTTGAAGGCGTTAAGTTCACCTTCTACGGCTGGAGCTTCATTGGAAAAAGAGAAAAAACTACTGTTTGCAGCGGAAAACACTCTTTTTCCACCATATGCCAAACCTGAACAATTAGAAACCCATGTAACTCATGACCCATTGAAGGTAAAGACCTGAAAATGGTATCAATTTCTTCGTAAAGATGTGTCGAAATGGATTATCCATGATGGCAATCACAAAAATGTTTGTCATCATAGAAAAATCCAAGATGGCGGCCAAAAATCTGATTTCAAGAGTTCGAAGTTATATTCACCATAATAAAAGTTGATGGAATTGAAAAATCTTTCGGATATCGTAGTATGGTTATTTTGGAGCTTCCAGATGGCTGAATTGATCCGATATCCTCGACATTATTAGAATTACAGACGATTTCTTGAAAATCGATATATTTTTACCGCCATCATGTTTTTTTAATGAATAATCTCTTTCTACACATAACTATAAAGAGATTGATACCATTCCCAAGTCTGCACCTTTAAGGAGTCATGATTTACACGGTTTTCTAATTGTTGGGATTGGCATTTGGTGGAAAAAGCATGTTTTCCGCAGCAAACAGTACTTTTTACTCTTTTTCCGATGACGCTCCAGCCGTAAAATATGGACTTACAGCCTCCAACCGGATGTCATTTTGAAGTTTTGGAAATATTGTAAAACAATGTGCCAATGATACTAGTATTTGTCTACTGCGAATACATATACAGGATGAAAAGTAAAATATTGTCCCCGAAAAATGTATTTTTCAAGTTTTTAAAGTTGAATAAATAATGGAAAGAGTGGTCGAAATGAGATGATTCTCTCGAACATCATTGTTTGGTTAATTCTAAACACTTTGGTGGTAAAACCAATCCGATATCTCTCACAATAACTGAATAACAAGCGATATTAAAATTTCTGTCAATAATGATCGCCATCTTGTATTTTTCAATGATGTCGAATATTTTCGTTGTTTCCATCATAAATAGTCTTATTCGTCTTGTTGTAACGAAGAGATTGAGACCATTTGCAAGTCTCTATCTTGAAGTAGTCATGAAAAAATCGATGTTATAGTTCTAGCTTGTTACCTCATGCGTATGGAAAAACGCACCAGAAATCATGCAGGGTTTTCTTTGGAGAGCGCTACCTGTATCCCTTCTCTGTATCTCTTGCACAAAAAAGTTATAATGGAATGAAATTTAAACAAATTTAGAAAAAAAAGTTTTTTGGCTTTTGAAGGTTATAACTAAAAAATATGCGTTTTAGAGGACAATTCTATAAAACAAAAATTGTAGAGGAAGATTTTCAAAATATTTTTGTCGAAAAAACGGTTGAATATCTTGAACGTTTATCGTCGGTCTTGGCGGCCATCTTGTTTCCGAGGTGTTTGCCTGTAATTCGACTTATCATCATCACGATCCTTATTATGCTAGACCTACCGAAGAAATTGAGACATCTTCCACTGCTGTTACTCAAAAATGACCACGGAGTGCCTTATTCATGGCATTTGCGCCCGGAATATAATATGAGATTCAGAGATTGTAATTTTCTTGTATATTAAAGTCCAATATACATGTCGTTTTTTTCTCATACTGAGCTATGGTACTGAGAGGAAACACCTATTTATGTTTATTACTGGTGTCATACATGTGAGTCGCAATTTCTTTTAAACTCTCTATTTTTTGTGAACATAATTACTCCAAAAATAAAAAATGAAGGCACATTTAGAAAGTCTCATTTCTTTAAAACATAGTCTACAAGACTCGAGAGGCTTTAATCCGCGTCCAGACTATGACGATCGACAAAGTCGATCCACACGTATCGATCGACACGTTCGATATTTGACTTGTCCACATACCTCCGTAATTGTGGACTAGTCGAGCGGCACATTGCACATTGTCGAGCGGCTAGACTTTTCATTGCCCTCACAGATCCATTCTGTAACCTAGAAACTCTCTCTAGATTATGGACTCTGAAGGAGTGATCCGTGGTCTAGTGGATAGAGTGCCTGCGTAGCAGCATAGAGATCCCGGGTTCAAACCCTCTCAATACCCAAAAGTTTTTTACCCAGATCACTCCCGTGTTATCGGATGGGCACGTTAAACTGTCGGTCCCGGCTGAAGTATGACAGTCGTAAGGCCCATTGACGGCTTAAATTATATATTCAGGCGGTGGGACCTTCCCGCAAGGGACTCCCCACCAACAAAAGCCATACGAATTTACTTTTTTTTTATGGACTCTGAAACCTCCCTACACAAGAATGGCATAACATTATGTGGACATGGTACACTCCAGTTGTCAGTTTATCATTTTCCATACTGAGCCTTGATATTTGATTATGTGTAAAGTACCCCATTCACGATCAAACAATTTGCTCAAACTAGATGTTTTGGGCGCAAACTAGCGTAAACGTTTTGAGTAAAATCGGTCTGGATCAAAATTATTTGCGCAGACTACTGATGTTTCACGGTCTGTTCGACCGTGGATTGTGGTATCCACGCTTTTAAGCAAACTTCAATTTTAATGAAATTGAATTACAACCGGTTTCATCAACGTCTGTTTAATTTATCCTAACCACGGTTAAATGATCTGGGATGTAGTATCGAAAAGAATTTCTGCCTTTCACCAACGTAGAAAAATGGCTCCGTTTATATTTAACCGGCCGTTTGCTGTTTTCAAACTTCAGAAGGCACTGCATGGAATGAAACAGCTTTGTGATTGGTCACTTGATTTTGTTCAAATTCGCGTCGTCTGCTAATCAGCTCAACAACAGTTGTAGCTTCGTGTTTAGACTTTTGCGTGAAAATGAGTGGAATAAAAAGGGAAAGGAGCAGAAGTAACTTTAAAACACGGTATTTAGATGAAAACGGTAGAGGCCACAAAATGTGTGGGCAGTGGCCAGCCACTTAGATTGCGTCATCGCCACCAACTGAGGTTTTTAACATCTATTGGCAAATTATGAAACTTATTTGTTAGTAACAGATGATTGGATATAAAATGACGTCAGCTACACCGGACATTTAGCACAAACATGCGAGTGACACCTACCGTATTCTTCCATATACCGTGCTTTAAAAGACAAGGAAAACTTATATCTTCTTGATGTAATTAAAGAACACGAAGGAACATTTAAAACTGCAAAATGAATTATTGAAATTTCAATTAATAAAAGCAAAATTTGAATGTGAAAATTTAAAGTTAACGCCACGGTGATTGTTTATTGTTTATAAAAGATATAACTTTTCAAACATTTCTTTTGAAAATTTAGACAAAATATAGGCTGGTTAGTTAAATCACTTAATAAAGCATTTTTATAATAAATACTTTGAATTAAAACTAATGAACATTAAAACTTAAGTATGAATAAAGTATGAATTACTTAAATAACTATGGTAATAATGTTCGACTATATATATATATATATATATATATATATATATATATATATTATATATATATATATATTATATATTTAAACTAAAAACCAACTTCACTATTAAAAACAACATACACACAATTCAAAAGTCTGTACAAAACACAAATACTTTAAATAAAACTGAAATCTCTTTAAAAACCTACACGACAAAATCGAATGACAACTACTGTCATTTGCCTTGGTTAAAAATTTAAGGGAGTCATCCATGTGCTGTTAAATATAACCGTGGTTAGTATGCTTATAACCGCAATTACTTTTAACCAATGATGGTGAAACGTAAAAATTTGTATAATCACGGTTATATTTCTTAACCTTGATTAAATGAGATAACCGACGTTGGTGGAACCGGCTGAATATGATATTTCAATTGAAAAAAAACAGCGGGCAAGGTTCTTTCTTTTTGTTGGTGATGCCATTAATACTTAAATAATTAAAAACGGAATGGTTTCTGGTTTTATGAGGTTATTTTAATAAATTTCTTTTCCTAGTTTCGGGTGATATTTTGACTGGTTTTAGTCGCAGATGATTGCAAAGCCACAAAACGGAAACCTACCTTCCTTCAAGTATAATTATTTCAACTCCTATAATATAATGTTTTCAGTTAATTATTGGTCAACAAGCACTTGATTCCTCAAGTACTTTTTATGGGAAATTAAAAAAAGTTTTTATTTTCATTTTAAGGATGGGTATAAAATTACCGAAGATCTTGAACATTGATTCAAAGCAATTTCTTATATTTCATTTTCTTCTGTTGAATGCTCCAATTGGTATTTTTCAGCAATAATTTCTAGAAAACTCAGTCGCCGCTCAACTAAAATTAAAATTAAATTTCCATTCACGAAATCGAAAAATTTGCAAAACGTGGAACAATTAATTTATTTTCGCTTACCAATTCTATTTAGAAAGAAATAAAATAGTACTCAAAAAATAGTATTCAACATAAAAATGATTAATATTCTAAAAATAGATTTGTAGGTTATTGCTACGCTCTCTAGCATTTTAGGATGAAATTGAAATTTCAAGTCAATTTGAAAGGAATTTTTTTTAACTTGAGATGCCGTGAATTCAAATCAAAATAATAAAATAGTCATCGAGCAGAAAAGAAAAATGAATTGGATTAAATTGTAATAAAAATAGCATCACCTCAATTCCAGATGAGATGCATTTGTTGTTTGACCTTGAGATGGCCTTAATTGTCGGTTGGGGCTCAACTTGGAATACTGCAGCATTGGTCCTGTGGAGACTGGATTGCGGCTAAATGCAACAACGTAATCACCAACCTACAAAAACAAATAAATAATAGTTATTTGTATATCTAGAGTGAAAAGTACTGCTTTTTCTCCCTGAGGGAAAAGTTTGAAGCCCGAGGCGAAGCCGAAAGCAATAATTTTCCTGAGGGAGAAATAGTTATTTGTGCAACTAGTGCGCAAAGTGACAGTTTGCTGCATCGAAAGAAACGTTTACGCCCGAGCCGTAGGCGAGGGCGGAATGGTTTCTTGAGTGCAGCAAACGAACTTTGCGCACGTATTTCACATTAAATTTTTCCTACAGTTACCATTGAATATGAAAAGTGGGTAATTATGGGTAAAATTGCCTGAATAATGTATGTGTGTTTGAATGGCGGGGGGCAGCTGTGTGGTGTGTGCTGTGGTGGCACTGTGCTGTCGTTGTCCTTGGTTATAATATATAATGAATAATAATTAGCGCGTTGTGCTTGGTTGCACCTCTGCTCACTATAGCAGCCCAGTCACTGTTACCAACTTAATTTTGATTTTGCTGCACTGGTGCTCCATATAACCTACTAACTATTTTGCGTTGTCATGCTGCAAATCTGGAGTACGCAAAGTACTCACTTTGCGCACTAGTGCGGAAAAGTGATTCTTTGCAGCCTGCAATCAGTGCACAAAATGTCACTTTTCAGGGTATCTGTAGGAAAAAGCATTTTTCACTCGTGATATACACAACATTTTTCCTCCACCTACATTTTTATAAAAACTGCAAATAAAATAATTTTTAAAAACGTACTTGACCAAACAATGTGTTACAACATAATCTAAAAAGTAAACAGAAACAGCTGGCTTGTAATCACAGTTCTCCGCCGACAGCGCTATGCGCTATTGTCGGCAAAAATTGTAACAACAATGGCCGCCACAACTACAGCTATGATAAAGTTCCCGTTTAAAATTTGATTAGTTAATGAGGAATATTTGTTGGCTGGTATTTTGAATAACATGGAATAAAAAAATTTATACATTTTTTTAGTATAGTGATATGAAGTTTGTAATAATTTTAGCCTACAAACATAAATTTCATATATTGATCAAATGTGTGGTTGAGGTATTGAATTTAGTGTTGGTTTAATGACCACTCTATATGCTACCTCATCTGAGCTTAGACCTTCTAACCTATTTCAAATGTACGTTTTGAAAATAGAGATGCTTCCCATGTTATTTAAATGGAGCTACTTTTCCTCCCTAGGGAGTTTTTCTGTTTTTTAGTACCGAGAGCGAAAAAGTGACACTTTAGTATCATGTTTCAGGGAGTAAAGTAAGTACTTTAGACAGTAGGTGGAGGAAAATGGAATTTTATTGCCATCAAATTCATTGAACACAGACAACGTCAACTTTAAAAAAAAAAAACATCACAACTGATTCAGTTAATGTCTTCACTTCAAAATTTTCAAGGTATTTCTTGATTTAATATTTTTCATCCAGTGAAAGAATTTCATCCTTTCTCAGATCCCCTGTGAAAGGGATAAGGTAGGATTTGTTAAATTGTTACTAGAATTATTTTTTTCTAATGAATCTAATTAATCGTTAGAGTTGGTGTCGATTGTCTGATGCCAACGAAGTGATCGTTGAGTTCGCAAAGGAATTTCCTTTTATCAAAGAAGTTTTCACTTTGAAATGCATCTACATATAATACCGGTATGCATGCCTGAAATGTATGTCACTATTTTGCCAGGATAAAAAATGTTTTGAAGCTCCTCTAATTCCAATTGTAGTGTTTTATATCTACTTCTAAGCAAACTGTTATCAGATTCCAATACATCAATTGTGATTCTTAATTCTGATATATTTGAGGAAAGAAACCTACTCTCATTCCCTAATTCAATCATATCTCTCGTATTATACTCAAAATATCGGGGGCCGAGCTTCGCTCTGGGGTACAAAAGCAAAGGAGAAATTATAATAACATTCATACAGAAATGTTCTATCTAATCACAGTAAATTGAGATTAATTCCCAGAGGAATGCAAAAATTTCCCTCACAAAGGCCCAGTTGCACAAATGCCGGTTAAATTTTAATCCTGATTACCCTCACGTGAACCAAATCAGAGAAGACCATTTCAAAAAGATGGATCTACTGGAATTAATCAGGATTGAAAATAACCCGGCTTTTTTGCAACCGGCACTAAGTACATGATTGAATGATTACAAAAGTATTAGATTTGTATATCGAGTATCGATACCGAACATTGTAATATCGATAAGTCGTATCATACATTTATATCGAATGTGTACTATCGATTGTTGGGGTTCCAATCAAGATGGCGACCAAGAAATTCTTATGTTGTAATGCTCCTAAAGTTTTTGCTTTTTCTAAATGTTTTTCCAAATAAATAGTGATGAAAAGTTAAATAGTGTTTATTTCAATTTCCAACAAAAAGTTCAACAGCTGAGTCATAATTATGACACAGTCCCACACACATGAACTCGCTCACTCACTTACATCACCAACAGACGACGAAATAATTATTATCAGCTGTTTTTCCAAGGATGAATAATAATTATCCTTTTAATGTCCTTCAGCGAGTTTTCCCAGGGATGAGACCTAGTGCAATCGAATCTTTATATTATAATCCTACTATGTTCTGAATTTCGTGAGAATCGTTATAGCCGTTTTCGAGATCCGGTGAAATACAAACGTATAAACATCTAAACATATAAACAGAAGTTGCTCGTTTAATAGGATTCATTGACACGCTGCTGTAGTTGATGTACATGGGATTCGCTGGCTTTCCTAAAGGAATCTAACTCAGTACGAAGGTCCATTATGTGGGCATTAGATCATCTATTTATTGGCCCCTCTATTGAAACTAAGTGAAGTCTGAAAATAAAATGTGGACGTTAATTTCTATACGATTGAAAACATATTTATCTAGATGCTTAGTATCTAGTTTTGAATTTTTAGAACAATACAAGAGTAGATTCTAATTTCAGACCTGAAGTTGAAGTACCGTATCTCATCATCATCATCATCATCATCATCAGTGTTCTGCTCTAGGGCAGGTCCATACATGATTCCTCCTTCTCCATTCGTCTCTGTTCTGTGCGATTCTCTTCAGCATGAATTATTTTTCCTCCTCCCTGACATCATCCACCATCTTTACTCTTCTCTGTCCTAGCACCCTCCCTCCCTTTCATTGCCGTCACAAGGAGGCCGCCATGCCTCAGCAAGTGTCCCAGCCAGTTCCGCTTCCCTCTCCTTATCAATGCCATAATATTCCTTTCCTCTCCTACTCTACGCAGTACCTCCTCGTTTCGCATCCTCCTCCACACTCACATTTCGAAGGCTTCCAATCCCTTCACCTTTCGCCTTCTGATCGTCCAGGTTTTTGCTCCTCAAGTAGTTGTCCGTTTGTGGGGTTTCACGTTCGACAGTGACTTTCGAATGTTTTCATCAAAAACTTCAAATTTTCAACACATTCTTTGAACTATTATACAGATCGAGTTCATTCGCTAACGAAATTGACTCATTCCTTCTTTTTTTGAGCAGGATAAAATTGAAAGTGCATATTTGCAACATCACTAGATAAAATCACAAATAAGCTTTCTGCTGGATTATGCTGCAATTTGATTATTAATTATTGCATGCGATGATGCATGCATTCAATAACTAAATGCAACTTGATTACTCAAAACTGCTTTCAAGCCCATGGGACTCACTATAATAGTCAACCGCACGTAAATAGTCCGATGGAAGTTCTGTTATTGGTATTGATTAATAATGTGATTATCTTCGAAACGGTTTGAGATATCGATGTGCGGTTTTCACCATTTATTTTTTCTTGAAATTCCGTATCGAAATCATGTGTCGCATGACCACCTTCCTATTTAAAAAGATAAAGTTACATTCAAAATTGCGGATCCAAGAAGGCAGACCATTTTTTAAAAGTCATAGTAAAGTAGTATTTTCAATTTGAGTAGGATCTCCAATCACTACTACTACTCATTGACTCTACGGCCCTTGAAGAGCCTTGACCTCCTCCACAAGCCTTTTCCATGCATCTCTGTCCTGTGCTCGCTGTCTCCACCTTCTCACGCCCAAGGATTGAAGGTCTGCCTCCACGTCGTCCAACAGTCTCTTGCGTGGTCGGCCTCGCTTTCTTTGTCCCCCTGGTTACTGATACAGAGACATACGTGCGGTACGGGTTTCCGGCATACGTTCCACATGGCCCAACCAACGAATTCTTGCTCTTCTAATTTCAGTATCAATGCTCGGTTGCCCATACAGATTATAGAGCTCATCATTTTTTCTGAGTCGCCACCTATCAGCCTCTAGCACTAGCCCATAAATTCTTCTTAGGATCTTCCTCTCCCATCGTTTCAACAGCATCTTATCACAACTTGTAAACACCCATGTTTCACAAGCATACATCACCACTGGTCGCAGCACTGTCCTATAAATGTTAATTTCACTGCTCCAGCTCAACAGCCTTGACCGAAGAATTTTCTGTAGGCTAAAGTATGCCCTATTTCCAGCTTTCAATCTCTCTTTAATTTCCATTTGATTTCCATTTTTGTTAGTGATCAGGATAAATGAAACATTCTACTGTTTTAAAACGATGTCCTTCCAATGCGAGCTCTTCAGGTATCCTTCTCTGGTCTCTTGTCATCCTCATGTACATCCATTACTTCCATTGACTGCCAAACCTGCTTTTTTTACTCTTCCTCCAATTTTCTGAAATTTTCAATCAGATCCTCCTCCCTTCGGGATCCCCAATCACAACCACCGTCAAATTATCTTTGCGTATGGGATATTAAGCCATTCTCGGACATTTCACCCAGCCTATATAGAATATAAATAGTGAATATAGAAAGAATTCATCGTTGAAATGACTTTAAAACTAGGAGTGTGGATTTGAATAACTTACACGACAAGCCGGATGACACCATAGATGAGAGGGCGCCCATTGGGGATTGCAAACAGTAACCTGCTTCCAGTGCCAGTCATTTGGGTCACAGGCCTCCATCACCAGCATCCACACATCGCTCCACACCTCGTTCGGCCCTCCGCCGCAGCCCC
Organism: Nilaparvata lugens; assembly: GCF_014356525.2. Taxonomy (NCBI): domain Eukaryota; kingdom Metazoa; phylum Arthropoda; class Insecta; order Hemiptera; family Delphacidae; genus Nilaparvata; species Nilaparvata lugens. The sequence goes on along the minus strand of NC_052506.1, from coordinate 55,228,743 downwards.
CTGTCACAAAACATCACAATCACTATTTTAATTTGCTTATATTAATATTACATGGTTAAACTTAATGTCATTTATTTGAATTTTCTTGATCAATTCCAATCAGAGATGGTGCTGTGGGCAAGTTGAAAGAAGAAGATCCACTTGACCCCTGATATCAAAGTTGTCTTTGAAGAAAGTGAAAAAAAAATTGTAAATGGATAACACATCACAATGTTGAAAAAGGTCCAATAATATTCAGCTAAATTGAAACAAATTAAATTTGCAAAAGAAACTTTGAAGGAAAAGAACTTTCACTGGCCGAATGACCTTATCTTTTATTATATTGTACTACATATTAGAAAAGTTAATAAATAACAATTTCGCTTGTCCTAATTTATTCAACTAGTATAGAACAGACTCAATACAATACATTCGATTAGACATTAGAGCATCAGCGAGACATGATTGATTTAGGCCTGTGCCATTAGTAATATGATAGAAAAAATAGCATTTCATGACAGCTGATATCTATGAAATGTTGGACTGTTCATAGTATTGAATATCAATCCAATACTAACCAAAGTATTGAATTGAATACAATATGAAACAGTCTACAACAAATTTGATTGACCCGTAATTTAGACATTTACTATAGCTGTATTTTCAACCCGTAACATTTTTCCTCCTCCCTGACATCATCCACCATCTTTACTCTTCTCTGTCCTAGCACCCTCCCTCCCTTTCATTGCCGTCACAAGGAGGCCGCCATGCCTCAGCAAGTGTCCCAGCCAGTTCCGCTTCCCTCTCCTTATCAATGCCATAATATTCCTTTCCTCTCCTACTCTACGCAGTACCTCCTCGTTTCGCATCCTCCTCCACACTCACATTTCGAAGGCTTCCAATCCCTTCACCTTTCGCCTTCTGATCGTCCAGGTTTTTGCTCCTCAAGTAGTTGTCCGTTTGTGGGGTTTCACGTTCGACAGTGACTTTCGAATGTTTTCATCAAAAACTTCAAATTTTCAACACATTCTTTGAACTATTATACAGATCGAGTTCATTCGCTAACGAAATTGACTCATTCCTTCTTTTTTTGAGCAGGATAACATTGAAAGTGCATATTTGCAACATCACTAGATAAAATCACAAATAAGCTTTCTGCTGGATTATGCTGCAATTTGATTATTAATTATTGCATGCGATGATGCATGCATTCAATAACTAAATGCAACTTGATTACTCAAAACTGCTTTCAAGCCCATGGGACTCACTATAATAGTCAACCGCACGTAAATAGTCCGATGGAAGTTCTGTTATTGGTATTGATTAATAATGTGATTATCTTCGAAACGGTTTGAGATATCGATGTGCGGTTTTCACCATTTATTTTTTCTTGAAATTCCGTATCGAAATCATGTGTCGCATGACCACCTTCCTATTTAAAAAGATAAAGTTACATTCAAAATTGCGGATCCAAGAAGGCAGACCATTTTTTAAAAGTCATAGTAAAGTAGTATTTTCAATTTGAGTAGGATCTCCAATCACTACTACTACTCATTGACTCTACGGCCCTTGAAGAGCCTTGACCTCCTCCACAAGCCTTTTCCATGCATCTCTGTCCTGTGCTCGCTGTCTCCACCTTCTCACGCCCAAGGATTGAAGGTCTGCCTCCACGTCGTCCAACAGTCTCTTGCGTGGTCGGCCTCGCTTTCTTTGTCCCCCTGGTTACTGATACAGAGACATACGTGCGGTACGGGTTTCCGGCATACGTTCCACATGGCCCAACCAACGAATTCTTGCTCTTCTAATTTCAGTATCAATGCTCGGTTGCCCATACAGATTATAGAGCTCATCATTTTTTCTGAGTCGCCACCTATCAGCCTCTAGCACTAGCCCATAAATTCTTCTTAGGATCTTCCTCTCCCATCGTTTCAACAGCATCTTATCACAACTTGTAAACACCCATGTTTCACAAGCATACATCACCACTGGTCGCAGCACTGTCCTATAAATGTTAATTTCACTGCTCCAGCTCAACAGCCTTGACCGAAGAATTTTCTGTAGGCTAAAGTATGCCCTATTTCCAGCTTTCAATCTCTCTTTAATTTCCATTTGATTTCCATTTTTGTTAGTGATCAGGATAAATGAAACATTCTACTGTTTTAAAACGATGTCCTTCCAATGCGAGCTCTTCAGGTATCCTTCTCTGGTCTCTTGTCATCCTCATGTACATCCATTACTTCCATTGACTGCCAAACCTGCTTTTTTTATTCTTCCTCCAATTTTCTGAAATTTTCAATCAGATCCTCCTCCCTTCGGGATCCCCAATCACAACCACCGTCAAATTATCTTTGCGTATGGGATATTAAGCCATTCTCGGACATTTCACCCAGCCTATATAGAATATAAATAGTGAATATAGAAAGAATTCATCGTTGAAATGACTTTAAAACTAGGAGTGTGGATTTGAATAACTTACACGACAAGCCGGATGACACCATAGATGAGAGGGCGCCCATTGGGGATTGCAAACAGTGACCTGCTTCCAGTGCCAGTCATTTGGGTCACAGGCCTCCATCACCAGCATCCACACATCGCTCCACACCTCGTTCGGCCCTCCGCCGCAGCCCCCTGTCACAAAACATCACAATCACTATTTTAATTTGCTTATATTAATATTACATGGTTAAATTTAATGTCATTTATTTGAATTTTCTTGATCAATTCCAATCAGAGATGGTGCTGTGGGCAAGTTGAAAGAAGAAGATCCACTTGACCCCTGATATCAAAGTTGTCTTTGAAGAAAGTGAAAAAAAAATTGTAAATGGATAACACATCACAATGTTGAAAAAGGTCCAATAATATTCAGCTAAATTGAAACAAATTAAATTTGCAAAAGAAACTTTGAAGGAAAAGAACTTTCACTGGCCGAATGACCTTATCTTTTATTATATTGTACTACATATTAGAAAAGTTAATAAATAACAATTTCGCTTGTCCTAATTTATTCAACTAGTATAGAACAGACTCAATACAATACATTCGATTAGACATTAGAGCATCAGCGAGACATGATTGATTTAGGCCTGTGCCATTAGTAATATGATAGAAAAAATAGCATTTCATGACAGCTGATATCTATGAAATGTTGGACTGTTCATAGTATTGAATATCAATCCAATACTAACCAAAGTATTGAATTGAATACAATATGAAACAGTCTACAACAAATTTGATTGACCCGTAATTTAGACATTTACTATAGCTGTATTTTCAACCCGTAACATTTTTTACATAAACAGTAAATAGTGAAGAACAGACCTTCAAAATAGAGTTCATTAATAACTTAATAATAATGAAATAGCTATAGATTAACGTTACCTATTATCAAAAAATGCTCGTCATCTAGAACCACTTGTGTCTGGCCGTATCTAGATTTTGGTTTGATGCCTTGAATGTTGAGTTCTCTCCATTGATGAGTCAATATATCAAAGCACCACACATCGTTCGATCTATGTTGAAGAGGAAGAATGTAATGTGAATTAAGAATTTGATAATCTTTATGAAAATGTACAAATGAAAGATTTTTTTACTCTAATCGCTCGTTTAGTAACGAAGCGTTAGTTTTGTCATGTTTTCGCTAATGAAATAAAATTTCTTAATCTTTGGTTAAAATCATCAGTTAATTTTAAACGAAGATTAGCGTTAGCGTGAATATGGTGAAATTCGCCCTTAGGTGGGTTCAATATCATTCATCAGGATCTTAAGGAATAGAATCAAAGATAAGACCTCACGCCTGAGCTTCAGAGTATCAACTCCAAACAATGACCTCAACCGCTGTGTAGGAAAACCCATCTCACACACGAATCTACAAACCGTTTGTAGAAGAGGAATCTTGGATTTTTCTGCATTCTCTCCAGTTTCATTACGAAGGTGACCTGATAAGCACTCCAGACCGACGCTGCATACTCAAGGACAAGGAGACTCCGAATCAAAGACTTGAACAAGTACAAAATGGGTTCCCACCTCTGAAAGCTTGGACATGTTCTAAAAACAAAGCCCATCATCTGGTTGCACCTCGATAACAGGTGTTCAATATATCTACAAAAATCCAGATCTATCACCACACCCAGATTCCTATACTCTTGCCAATGATCCAACAGCCAATATTGTAGTCATAGTGGAAAGGTTCCGTCTGTCTAGTAAACGACACCACCTCGCACTTTGCCACATTCAGTCTCAGTCTAGATTCCAAACACCACTTCTGCAATGCATCAATATCTTTATGCAGCAACGAACAATAATCTAGAGACCTAATCTGTCCGAATATTTTGATATCATCTGCAAGCATAAGGCGCTCTGAGCTATGGAGTAAACTAGGAAGGTCATTCACATATAGCAGAAATAGGGTAACCTTATTTTTACTATCCCGGTCATTTTAATGCTGTGTTATTTTAAAATGAAGAATAAATATGAAGATGGAGCTGGCATTTTCATATGGCAGTTTATGAATTTAGTAATTTTGTCCATACACTTTATGAATAATCAGACATGATTATGAAGTAGCAGTTTATGCATCTTACGTTAAATTATAACTTTTTTGAAGTTATTATAAAGTGTTTCTTCATGAAAAAAGCAACGAATTCTTACGAAACATTTTGTCCATGCATGCCGCCGAAAACGAGCATATAGTTTTTGTGAACAGAGGCCGAGTGTCCAGCCATAGGAGGCGGCTGATTGGTGGGGCTCGTGATGCTGGTCCACCTATTATCATAGATGTTATAGATATGTAGTTCGTCGAAACAACTCCAAACCTGCAATCAAAAAATACAATTATGAACAGTTCACACGAGAAAAGTGAGAATGACACTTGATCTTGACGCTTGTTTCTCAAGACAAAATACTCATTGATAATATAATCTGATTAAGAATGGATACATTTATTTCACTATGAATCTTATATTTCTCTTACTTTTATACTGTATTTTATGGAATGCATTACGCTCGTGAGACCAGATCTTCATTCGTCAGACAGAGTATAATCCATTAAATATACATAATGAATACCATAAGCATAGAAAAAAGAGTAAAGGAATGAATTTTGTTCTAGGACTATTCCTAACAAAGCTAAAGCTAAGCTCAGTTTACCTCTTTCAGATTAATCAATTATTGTAGATAATTGTAATAAATATATTGATAACGTTCTATGTATTAAAAACTTGAAATAATTATAATTTTTCAAGAACTTTCATGTTTTCATCTACAATTTTCATGAGATAAAGCAAAAATGTAAGTAAATTATTAGTCAAGATAATCTTAAACTATCCTCAGTCCAATTTAATGATGAACAATGAAATTGTCAAGAGTTTATATATCAGTATGACAGACCTGTGTAATTTAAAATGCAGAAAATATAATACTCACAGCTCAGTTTAATAACAATATAGGGCTCTGAATGAACCCATTAAAGTAATAATGTCCTCTAAAGTACTCATCCGAAGCGAATAATCTTCATACCAATGAAAAAAGAAAATTCTAAAGTTTTTCACAATAATTAATTAAATTGAGTGCCAAGATAATTCGCATTCAGCCGGGCTGCCGGTCGCCCACTCCGTTACTGTGTACTGTTGTTCAACTACAGTGAGGTCCTCGTTATAATGGCAGTGTAGGAAGATAGGAGAAAAGGGTTGCCAGATCTCAGCCTTGCCACCCAAACAGTTGATACTGGTATATCTGATGAATTTAACTGTTCATTATTGCTGAAAATAGTTAATCATATTTTATTTGCCAAGAAAATATATTTTTTAAAGATGTAATAATAAATTTTCATTAAGGAGATTAAATATTTTGTCAATTAGTTGAATTTCTACATTGTTGATAAACGATGTGGCAACATCGCAAAGCGTGAAAGAGATATCGCCATCTGCTTTGTTGAGTGATAGACAAAGATAGCAACACCATTGCAAATCACATACTGCCATTATAACGTGGACCTCACTATAGGCGGCCATTCGGGTAGCCAAATTTCGGCTGTCGATTGGCTACCAAACCCGGAGACCAGCCAAAACTTGGCTGCTCTAGTCTAAAAGAAAGCTCGGTGCCGAAGTGAGCGACTGCCAGCTCAGCTGACTGCGTGACCTGGCAGCCTTGTCTAATAGGGACCGAAGGTAATTATTGTAAAAACTCAATAAATGTTCTCTAATTGGTAAAAAGATTATTCATTTCAGATGGATTAGTCCTTGAGAAATGTGATTTTTAGTTAAAATGTGATTTTTCAGTTGGAATAATTCTGTATATAGTCAAGCGTTTACTGTATAAGCAAACCAGTATATGACAGCCCTGTGTACTTTAAAATGGAAAAATCATAAAACTCTCGCAGTGTAAGAAATCGATATCTATATGATATACAGAGTGAGTCATATGTATGGGAACCCTTCAATAAGTTGGAGACTGTTGTAGGTATAACACTGTAACTTTCAGGATAAGTTATTGGTCAAATACTCAACCTTTCGACGTACAACTGAATCTCAATCCCTCATAATGGGGTGAGACTTAGGGGTTATAATTGGAATATTTCTAATGTGAAAACCCATTGTGTGGTACATCATTTTAAAGACATTTTTGAAACAAGAAAGATGACATCGATAAAAATGTTCTTTGATACTTTTATCCAAAATGGCGGCCGATTGAAGATTTAGTTTTTAAAGAAATGAGTGGTTGTAACTCAAATATTTTAAATGTGAACACCTATTGTGTGACACATAATTTTGAAGGCCTATGCAAAACAAGAAAGTTGGCATCAATAAAAATTTTATATGATACTTTTATCCAAAATGGCGGCTGATTGAAGTTTATCAATTATTTCTTTGAAAAACAAAACTTCAATTAGCCGCCATTTTTGTTAAAGTATCATAGAACATTTTTATCGATGCCATCTTTCTTGTTTTAAAAAGGCCTTTAAAATGATGTACCACACAATGGGTGTTTTCATTCAAAATATTCGAGTTACAACCCCTAAGATACCCCCCTTATGAGGGGTTGAAATTTAGTTGTACGTCAAAAGGTAGCGTATTTGACCAATAACTAATCCTGTAAGTTACAGTGTTAAACCCACAACAGTCTCCAATTTATTGAAGGGTTCCCATACATATGACTAATTTTGTATAATACTAGCTGCCGGCAGTCATGCCGGTAATCGCTTCGCTCGCCTTCCTTCTAGTCAGGGAGCTCCTCCCCCTGGACCCCCGGCTGGATCATCCAAAAATAGGATCAGCAGGCACACTTCGCTCGCCTGCATTTTTCATTTGAGCTTGCTTCCTTCCGTCAAAAAATCGAAAGAGACTTTCAGGATCGATTCAATCACCTGTTCTATTTAAATTATGTTGGTAGTGCAGGGTTGAAAAAATCCTTATTTTTATCAGAATTAATAAATATTCAGCTATTTTTAATTATTGTTAAACGAAAATCCAAATTGAATGCTATAAATCACCCCGAAGACTTCTACTACTGCAAATATTGACAACAGGGTAAACAGATAGATGGACATTTGATGAACGCTATTATTCAATAGTTATTTGTATATCTAGAGTGAAAAGTACAACTTTTTCAACCTGAGGGGAAAAGTTTGAAGCCCGAGGCGAAGCCGAGGGCAACAATTTTCCTGAGGGAGAAAAAGCATTTTTCACTCGTGATGTACACAACATTTTTCCTCCACCTACATTTTTATAACCATAAACTGCAAATCAAATAATTTTAATAACTCACGTTATTGGTGACAATGTTTTCTTTTACAACATAACCTAAAATCTGAAACCTAAAAACCGGTCATCTGGTTGGCTGGCACTGCCGATTGCGCTATCTATAGGCAAAAGTTGTAACAACAGCTGGCCGCCTATCAACAAAGGCTGACTCCAGTTCGCGCGTTTCAGATTTGAATTGCGGATGAAAAAATCTGGTGTGGCGCACTCACACAACTTTCCTTGCCGTTATGAAAATTGATCACTGACGCTAGTGTTCCCGCGCATCTCAAGTCTACTATTCAAATATTTGAGCCAGCTGGTGACAGGGCAATAACGCTGGAGACACACATGAGGTCTGCTATCTCTTCATAGTGAATGATTTAATAGAATCAACAATAATTTACAATTGAATAATCACATTTTCTCGAATTTAAAGCTTATTTTCAATTTTAGGTGAAAATGTTACTGAACATTAATTGTAGAGATTTTCATGCTCAATCTACTCCATTTGATTTTTTTTGTTTCAATTGTATCTGAAGCCTGATAATTGGGAATCTATCTGCATTGATGGGGCGGAGCTCCTGAAATTTTTACAGATATGGGACTTGTGGCAGTTGATAGAGCTTATCGATGACTATTTTAGGTATGAATTTGATCAAAATCGTTGGAGCCGTTTCCGAAAAAATCACGAAAAACCCTGTTTTTGACAAAATTTACGCCATTTTAGCCGCCATCTTGAATTGCATTTGATCGAAATTGTTTGTGTCGGATCCTTATAGTGAAAGGACCTTAAGTTCCAAATTTCAAGTCATTCCGTTAATTGGGAGATGAGATATTGTGTACACAGACGCACATACACTCATACACACACACACACACACACACATACAGACCAATACACAAAAACCAGTTTTTTGGACTCAGGGGACCTTGAAACGTATAGAAATTTAGAAATTGGGGTACCTTAATTTTTTTCGGAAAGCAATACTTTCCTTACCTATGGTAATAGGGCAAGGAAAATAAAATATTTGTTGGCTGGTATTTTGAATAGAATAGAATATTTTAAAATATGTATAAATTTTTATCGTTTACTAATATTAAGTATGTAATATCATACAAACATATATTTCATGAGTTGATCAAATTTCTGGTCAAGGTATTGAATCCAGTTGACTCAATGTATGTCAGACACCTCTACTGTATTATGTTTTCTCATCAGAGCTTAGACTTTCTAACCTATTTCAAATGTGAGTTTTTAAAATAGAGATGCTTCCCATGTTATTTAAATGAAGTTACTTTTACGCCCTAGGGAGTTTATTTTTATTTTTAATATTTTATTTTTTCGTCCTGAGACCGAAAAAGTGACACTCTAGTATTATGTTGTCAGCCCGGGAATCGAACCCGGTCCTCCTAATTGCCAGTCAGGAATGCTTACCCTTACACCAAACTGACAATCTCTGGATAGCAGCGCTCATTTTATTCGAAGCCGTAGCGGCTAGCTATTCTAGAGATGGAAATTAATAATTGTTAATATTTAAATATTAATATTTAATCAATTATTCATTCATTAGCATTTGAATAAATGCGATTTATCAGTAATTTTCATCTCTATTCAGTTATTTCTCAATTAGAGACATGATATTAAGATATTATGAGAATAATTCTATTTCAATCTAATAGTTCTTCGAAAATTGAAACATGAATGATGTGGAGAACTCAAACAAACATCCATATCGAACATTCTTATGTATGAAACACATGAGAAAAGTAACCCTCTAATTTAGCACCGCCATTACTTAAGCTAAACCAGTGTACACTTTAGTTTTCACACTTTCAAGTTCATTTTTTCCTGAAAACCTTGGTAAAACTTACTCAACTCCCAAAAAATATAAGACGGACTCGTGTACCGAATTTAAACAATTTCTGTCTATAAGATAATGAAAAAAGCAGAAAGTTTAGGAAAATACCAATTTTGAGCGCATCTTCGGTGAAGTATTGAAGTCCTTTCAACATAAGATATTTAGACTCTAGCTGACCTCTGTACCTGATTTTGTTGATTCGTTTTTGAAAGATACTGGAAAACGCTGAAAACCACTAAATTTTACGCATCGGCGTAATTAAGAAGCCCTCTTAAGAAAACAATGTCTGCACCCTAGCAGAACTTCGGTACCAAAGTATAACATTTTTTCTCAATTAGTTGAAAAATGTGAAAATTGCAAAAAACGACAGGGAACGCTAGGAAAACGCAGTAAAACCGCCCATCTTGGTCGTATCTTTGTCGTAATTCTGATGTTCTCTCAAGACAAAATTTCTAGACTCTTGCTGAACTTCTGTAAATTTGAACATAATCTGTCAATTATTTCTTGAGAAGGCCTAGAAAACACAGAGAAAACGCTCAAAACCCGCCGATCTTGAGCAGAACTTGGGCGTTATTTCTAGACCCTTTCAATAAAACATTTTTATATCTCAGCTGAGCCTGTGTACCAAATTTGAACATAAGTTCTCTAATGGTTCATGAAAAATGTGAGAAAACGCTAGAGAACGCAGTAAACCCGCTTATCTTGAACGTATCTGGGACAAGGTTAGCGACTTCATTCCATTTCATGAGAAGTGATGCTGGTTAAGTCATTGATTTTCTCATACTTCTCTTACGGTGACATTGTGGTCAATGACATGACTGTGGCCTTGTCAGAACGACTGCAGAGGGCTCAGAACTATTGTATTCGGTTTATCTACAATATAAGGAGAATGATCATGGCCCCTTTTTTTAGCAACTATATGTGCCAAAGCTCAAGCACTTGAGCTTAAAAAACCCAGCCCTGATGGGTTCGGGCTGGTGCTGAGCCCCTTAAGGGCATGCCCCTCACGGGCTGAGCTCTTTTGAGGTTCGTTCTGGTCTCCGTCTCTGGAAGCACTGGATCCACCAGTTCTCATGGTGAAGGGAGAAACGCCAACCAGGAGGAACCGTAGCACACGAGATGACTGTGTGACTTCGTCCCTGGCAGTACGGCTAGGTGAAGGCTCCAGACTATGGGAGGTTCGTGGATGACCGAGTCGCCAGAACTCTCCGTCTCTGGGAGTAGCTGGGCACAGTGAAGCATCCGGTGGAATTTCGAGGTTAACCAGTGAGAGACTAGACTATGGGAATCAGGGTACCCCCGTCTCTGGAAGTAGCAGGCATGTGAAACCCCCAGGAGGCCAGACCTCGGGTCCCAGACTGTGGGAATCGGGTAACGCCTCCGTCTCTGGAAGTAGCATCATAGTATGTCGAAAAATCCTCTCACTGGTCCTTCTTTCCGAAACGCTCGCGTACCCCTTCCGCCTTTGTAGTGGACGTGCAAGCGCCAGCCGTGGAGACGCATACAATTGGAAACCACAAGTACGAGGGCAAATCAAATATAAACGGTAATTTTCAAATTATATTTATTGAATTATATTATACAGTAACTATACATTCAACATTTTTCAATATAGTCTCCTGCATTATCTACAAACTTCTGCCACCGATTTGGAAGCTTGAATATTCCCTGTTCATAAAAAGATTGAGGGCGAGTTGTTAACCAATCGCGCACGTGCTTTTCGACATCTTCATTGTTTTCAAATCGTTTTCCTCCAAGTGATTCTTTCAGCAGCGCAAACAAAAAATAGTCACAAGGGAACAGGTCTGGACTGTAAGGAGGGTGTTCGAGAGTTTCACAGCCCATTTTTTCCCTTGTCAACAATGCGGTGTGAGTCTCCCAGCAATCTCCAACCTGACCTGTCAGGTGCCAACAAACGGCCACAGCCACATCACGTCCAAACGAGTTTGGTACAGTCAACAGCTAAATTACCGTTTATATTTGATTTACCCTCGTATTTTTCCTGGTCTGTAGACGAGTTAACTGAACTTATGTACTGAATTTGAACATTTCTGTCTGTTCATTACCCCCCCACCCAAAAACTGATAAAATTTAAAAAATGCTGGAAAACGCACGAAAACAGCAAATTTAGGACGTATTCTTAGCATAATTAGAAACCCTCACTAATGCTAAATTTCAACACTATAGCTGAACTTTTTAACAAATTTGGAAGTTTTCTCATTTGTTCTCGAAAAAGCTGAGAAGCCTAATAATGAAAATGGTAAAAAAGCTGTAAGTTCGCCAACTAGACGTAACTTTGGTGTCATTCCAAAACCGTTTCAATTTTAAAAATTTTACACCTTATCTGAACCTGTGTGTAAATTTGAACATAATCTGTCAATTATTTCTTGAGAAGGCCTAGAAAACACAGAGAAAACGCTCAAAACCCGCCGATCTTGAGCAGAACTTGGGCGTTATTTCTAGACCCTTTCAATAAAACATTTTTATATCTCAGCTGAGCCTGTGTACCAAATTTGAACATAAGTTCTCTAATGGTTCATGAAAAATGTGAGAAAACGCTAGAGAACGCAGTAAACCCGCTTATCTTGAACGTATCTGGGACAAGGTTAGCGACTTCATTCCATTTCATGAGAAGTGATGCTGGTTAAGTCATTGATTTTCTCATACTTCTCTTACGGTGACATTGTGGTCAATGACATGACTGTGGCCTTGTCAGAACGACTGCAGAGGGCTCAGAACTATTGTATTCGGTTTATCTACAATATAAGGAGAATGATCATGGCCCCTTTTTTTAGCAACTATATGTGCCAAAGCTCAAGCACTTGAGCTTAAAAAACCCAGCCCTGATGGGTTCGGGCTGGTGCTGAGCCCCTTAAGGGCATGCCCCTCACGGGCTGAGCTCTTTTGAGGTTCGTTCTGGTCTCCGTCTCTGGAAGCACTGGATCCACCAGTTCTCATGGTGAAGGGAGAAACGCCAACCAGGAGGAACCGTAGCACACGAGATGACTGTGTGACTTCGTCCCTGGCAGTACGGCTAGGTGAAGGCTCCAGACTATGGGAGGTTCGTGGATGACCGAGTCGCCAGAACTCTCCGTCTCTGGGAGTAGCTGGGCACAGTGAAGCATCCGGTGGAATTTCGAGGTTAACCAGTGAGAGACTAGACTATGGGAATCAGGGTACCCCCGTCTCTGGAAGTAGCAGGCATGTGAAACCCCCAGGAGGCCAGACCTCGGGTCCCAGACTGTGGGAATCGGGTAACGCCTCCGTCTCTGGAAGTAGCATCATAGTATGTCGAAAAATCCTCTCACTGGTCCTTCTTTCCGAAACGCTCGCGTACCCCTTCCGCCTTTGTAGTGGACGTGCAAGCGCCAGCCGTGGAGACGCATACAATTGGAAACCACAAGTACGAGGGCAAATCAAATATAAACGGTAATTTTCAAATTATATTTATTGAATAATATTATACAGTAACTATACATTCAACATTTTTCAATATAGTCTCCTGCATTATCTACAAACTTCTGCCACCGATTTGGAAGCTTGAATATTCCCTGTTCATAAAAAGATTGAGGGCGAGTTGTTAACCAATCGCGCACGTGCTTTTCGACATCTTCATTGTTTTCAAATCGTTTTCCTCCAAGTGATTCTTTCAGCAGCGCAAACAAAAAATAGTCACAAGGGAACAGGTCTGGACTGTAAGGAGGGTGTTCGAGAGTTTCACAGCCCATTTTTTCCCTTGTCAACAATGCGGTGTGAGTCTCCCAGCAATCTCCAACCTGACCTGTCAGGTGCCAACAAACGGCCACAGCCACATCACGTCCAAACGAGTTTGGTACAGTCAACAGCTAAATTACCGTTTATATTTGATTTACCCTCGTATTTTTCCTGGTCTGTAGACGAGTTAACTGAACTTATGTACTGAATTTGAACATTTCTGTCTGTTCATTACCCCCCCACCCAAAAACTGATAAAATTTAAAAAATGCTGGAAAACGCACGAAAACAGCAAATTTAGGACGTATTCTTAGCATAATTAGAAACCCTCACTAATGCTAAATTTCAACACTATAGCTGAACTTTTTAACAAATTTGGAAGTTTTCTTATTTGTTCTCGAAAAAGCTGAGAAGCCTAATAATGAAAATGGTAAAAAAGCTGTAAGTTCGCCAACTAGACGTAACTTTGGTGTCATTCCAAAACCGTTTCAATTTTAAAAATTTTACACCTTATCTGAACCTGTGTGTAAATTTGAACATTTTTTGTGAAATAGTTATTGGAAAGCAGAAAAACCGCTAAGACCGCCGATTTTAGGCGCAACGTTTAGAAATGTTGGATCAGAAGAATGGCCTTGGAATAACACCAGAGATAAGTCCAAAATGAGCGGGTTTTAAGCGAGGGCGGAGCCCCCTAGCTTGACGGATAAGGCGAGCGAAGCAATCCTTCCGGCTAGTAAAAACATAAAAAAATTAACATAGCTTAAATATGACTGAATAGAATACTTACGTAACTGAAGTAATATGTGGACGGATGCGACTTTCCTCCAAATAGGAGGAGACAGCTATCGTGGTGGACTAGAGTGGCACATGCTTTAGGCGATGGATAAGTGCCCATTGTTAGCAGCCTGGACCATTGTCGTGTAGAGAGATCAAGCTTCCACAAGTCATTGAAAGTGGTATACTTATGAATTAACTGTTCATTATTGCTGAAAATTAAGTTAATCATATTTTATTGCCAAGAAAATATATTTTAAAGGAAAGCAATACTTTCCTTACCTATGGTAATAGGGCAAGGAAAATAAAATATTTGTTGGCTGGTATTTTGAATAGAATAGAATATTTTAAAATATGTATAAATTTTTATCGTTTACTAATATTAAGTATGTAATATCATACAAACATATATTTCATGAGTTGATCAAATTTCTGGTCAAGGTATTGAATCCAGTTGACTCAATGTATGTCAGACACCTCTACTGTATTATGTTTTCTCATCAGAGCTTAGACTTTCTAACCTATTTCAAATGTGAGTTTTTAAAATAGAGATGCTTCCCATGTTATTTAAATGAAGTTACTTTTACGCCCTAGGGAGTTTATTTTTATTTTTAATATTTTATTTTTTCGTCCTGAGACCGAAAAAGTGACACTTTAGTATTATGTTGTCAGCCCGGGAATCGAACCCGGTCCTCCTAATTGCCAGTCAGGAATGCTTACCCTTACACCAAACTGACAATCTCTGGATAGCAGCGCTCATTTTATTCGAAGCCGTAGCGGCTAGCTATTCTAGAGATGGAAATTAATAATTGTTAATATTTAAATATTAATATTTAATCAATTATTCATTCATTAGCATTTGAATAAATGCGATTTATCAGTAATTTTCATCTCTATTCAGTTATTTCTCAATTAGAGACATGATATTAAGATATTATGAGAATAATTCTATTTCAATCTAATAGTTCTTCGAAAATTGAAACATGAATGATGTGGAGAACTCAAACAAACATCCATATCGAACATTCTTATGTATGAAACACATGAGAAAAGTAACCCTCTAATTTAGCACCGCCATTACTTAAGCTAAACCAGTGTACACTTTAGTTTTCACAAGTTCATTTTTCCCTGAAAACCTTGGTAAAACTTACTCAACTCCCAAAAAATATAAGACGGACTCGTGTACCGAATTAAACAATTTGTGCCTATAAGATAATGCAAAAAGCAGAAAGTTTAGGAAAATACCAATTTTGAGCGCATCTTCGGTGAAGTATTGAAGTCCTTTCAACATAAGATATTTAGACTCTAGCTGACCTCTGTACCTGATTTTGTTGATTCGTTTTTGAAAGATACTGGAAAACGCTGAAAACCACTAAATTTTACGCATCGGCGTAATTAAGAAGCCCTCTTAAGAAAACAATGTCTGCACCCTAGCAGAACTTCGGTACCAAAGTATAACATTTTTTCTCAATTAGTTGAAAAATGTGAAAATTGCAAAAAACGACAGGGAACGCTAGGAAAACGCAGTAAAACCGCCCATCTTGGTCGTATCTTTGTCGTAATTCTGATGTTCTCTCAAGACAAAATTTCTAGACTCTTGCTGAACTTCTGTAAATTTGAACATAATCTGTCAATTATTTCTTGAGAAGGCCTAGAAAACACAGAGAAAACGCTCAAAACCCGCCGATCTTGAGCAGAACTTGGGCGTTATTTCTAGACCCTTTCAATAAAACATTTTTATATCTCAGCTGAGCCTGTGTACCAAATTTGAACATAAGTTCTCTAATGGTTCATGAAAAATGTGAGAAAACGCTAGAGAACGCAGTAAACCCGCTTATCTTGAACGTATCAGGGACAAGGTTAGCGACTTCATTCCATTTCATGAGAAGTGATGCTGGTTAAGTCATTGATTTTCTCATACTTCTCTTACGGTGACATTGTGGTCAATGACATGACTGTGGCCTTGTCAGAACGACTGCAGAGGGCTCAGAACTATTGTATTCGGTTTATCTACAATATAAGGAGAATGATCATGGCCCCTTTTTTAGCAACTATATGTGCCAAAGCTCAAGCACTTGAGCTTAAAAAACCCAGCCCTGATGGGTTCGGGCTGGTGCTGAGCCCCTTAAGGGCATGCCCCTCACGGGCTGAGCTCTTTTGAGGTTCGTTCTGGTCTCCGTCTCTGGAAGTAGCATCATAGTATGTCGAAAAATCCTCTCACTGGTCCTTCTTTCCGAAACGCTCGCGTACCCCTTCCGCCTTTGTAGTGGACGTGCAAGCGCCAGCCGTGGAGACGCATACAATTGGAAACCACAAGTACGAGGGCAAATCAAATATAAACGGTAATTTCAAAATTATATTTATTGAATAATATTATACAGTAACTATACATTCAACATTTTTCAATATAGTCTCCTGCATTATCTACAAACTTCTGCCACCGATTTGGAAGCTTGAATATTCCCTGTTCATAAAAAGATTGAGGGCGAGTTGTTAACCAATCGCGCACGTGCTTTTCGACATCTTCATTGTTTTCAAATCGTTTTCCTCCAAGTGATTCTTTCAGCAGCGCAAACAAAAAATAGTCACAAGGGAACAGGTCTGGACTGTAAGGAGGGTGTTCGAGAGTTTCACAGCCCATTTTTTCCCTTGTCAACAATGCGGTGTGAGTCTCCCAGCAATCTCCAACCTGAAGCATACTTTCCTTACCTATGGTAATAGGGCAAGGAAAATAAAATATTTGTTGGCTGGTATTTTGAATAGAATAGAATATTTTAAAATATGTATAAATTTTTATCGTTTACTAATATTAAGTATGTAATATCATACAAACATATATTTCATGAGTTGATCAAATTTCTGGTCAAGGTATTGAATCCAGTTGACTCAATGTATGTCAGACACCTCTACTGTATTATGTTTTCTCATCAGAGCTTAGACTTTCTAACCTATTTCAAATGTGAGTTTTTAAAATAGAGATGCTTCCCATGTTATTTAAATGAAGTTACTTTTACGCCCTAGGGAGTTTATTTTTATTTTTAATATTTTATTTTTTCGTCCTGAGACCGAAAAAGTGACACTTTAGTATTATGTTGTCAGCCCGGGAATCGAACCCGGTCCTCCTAATTGCCAGTCAGGAATGCTTACCCTTACACCAAACTGACTATCTCTGGATAGCAGCGCTCATTTTATTCGAAGCCGTAGCGGCTAGCTATTCTAGAGATGGAAATTAATAATTGTTAATATTTAAATATTAATATTTAATCAATTATTCATTCATTAGCATTTGAATAAATGCGATTTATCAGTAATTTTCATCTCTATTCAGTTATTTCTCAATTAGAGACATGATATTAAGATATTATGAGAATAATTCTATTTCAATCTAATAGTTCTTCGAAAATTGAAACATGAATGATGTGGAGAACTCAAACAAACATCCATATCGAACATTCTTATGTATGAAACACATGAGAAAAGTAACCCTCTAATTTAGCACCGCCATTACTTAAGCTAAACCAGTGTACACTTTAGTTTTCACAAGTTCATTTTTCCCTGAAAACCTTGGTAAAACTTACTCAACTCCCAAAAAATATAAGACGGACTCGTGTACCGAATTTAAACAATTTGTGCCTATAAGATAATGCAAAAAGCAGAAAGTTTAGGAAAATACCAATTTTGAGCGCATCTTCGGTGAAGTATTGAAGTCCTTTCAACATAAGATATTTAGACTCTAGCTGACCTCTGTACCTGATTTTGTTGATTCGTTTTTGAAAGATACTGGAAAACGCTGAAAACCACTAAATTTTACGCATCGGCGTAATTAAGAAGCCCTCTTAAGAAAACAATGTCTGCACCCTAGCAGAACTTCGGTACCAAAGTATAACATTTTTTCTCAATTAGTTGAAAAATGTGAAAATTGCAAAAAACGACAGGGAACGCTAGGAAAACGCAGTAAAACCGCCCATCTTGGTCGTATCTTTGTCGTAATTCTGATGTTCTCTCAAGACAAAATTTCTAGACTCTTGCTGAACTTCTGTAAATTTGAACATAATCTGTCAATTATTTCTTGAGAAGGCCTAGAAAACACAGAGAAAACGCTCAAAACCCGCCGATCTTGAGCAGAACTTGGGCGTTATTTCTAGACCCTTTCAATAAAACATGTTTATATCTCAGCTGAGCCTGTGTACCAAATTTGAACATAAGTTCTCTAATGGTTCATGAAAAATGTGAGAAAACGCTAGAGAACGCAGTAAACCCGCTTATCTTGAACGTATCAGGGACAAGGTTAGCGACTTCATTCCATTTCATGAGAAGTGATGCTGGTTAAGTCATTGATTTTCTCATACTTCTCTTACGGTGACATTGTGGTCAATGACATGACTGTGGCCTTGTCAGAACGACTGCAGAGGGCTCAGAACTATTGTATTCGGTTTATCTACAATATAAGGAGAATGATCATGGCCCCTTTTTTAGCAACTATATGTGCCAAAGCTCAAGCACTTGAGCTTAAAAAACCCAGCCCTGATGGGTTCGGGCTGGTGCTGAGCCCCTTAAGGGCATGCCCCTCACGGGCTGAGCTCTTTTGAGGTTCGTTCTGGTCTCCGTCTCTGGAAGCACTGGATCCACCAGTTCTCATGGTGAAGGGAGAAACGCCAACCAGGAGGAACCGTAGCACACGAGATGACTGTGTGACTTCGTCCCTGGCAGTACGGCTAGGTGAAGGCTCCAGACTATGGGAGGTTCGTGGATGACCGAGTCACCAGAACTCTCCGTCTCTGGGAGTAGCTGGGCACAGTGAAGCATCCGGTGGAATTTCGAGGTTAACCAGTGAGATACTAGACTATGGGAATCAGGGTACCCCCGTCTCTGGAAGTAGCAGGCATGTGAAACCCCCAGGAGGCCAGACCTCGGGTCCCAGACTGTGGGAATCGGGTAACGCCTCCGTCTCTGGAAGTAGCATCATAGTATGTCGAAAAATCCTCTCACTGGTCCTTCTTTCCGAAACGCTCGCGTACCCCTTCCGCCTTTGTAGTGGACGTGCAAGCGCCAGCCGTGGAGACGCATACAATTGGAAACCACAAGTACGAGGGCAAATCAAATATAAACGGTAATTTTCAAAATTATATTTATTGAATAATATTATACAGTAACTATACATTCAACATTTTTCAATATAGTCTCCTGCATTATCTACAAACTTCTGCCACCGATTTGGAAGCTTGAATATTCCCTGTTCATAAAAAGATTGAGGGCGAGTTGTTAACCAATCGCGCACGTGCTTTTCGACATCTTCATTGTTTTCAAATCGTTTTCCTCCAAGTGATTCTTTCAGCAGCGCAAACAAAAAATAGTCACAAGGGAACAGGTCTGGACTGTAAGGAGGGTGTTCGAGAGTTTCACAGCCCATTTTTTCCCTTGTCAACAATGCGGTGTGAGTCTCCCAGCAATCTCCAACCTGAACTGTCAGGTGCCAACAAACGGCCACAGCCACATCACGTCCAAACGAGTTTGGTACAGTCAACAGCTAAATTACCGTTTATATTTGATTTACCCTCGTATTTTTCCTGGTCTGTAGACGAGTTAACTGAACTTATGTACTGAATTTGAACATTTTCTGTCTGTTCATTACCCCCCCACCCAAAAACTGATAAAATTTAAAAAATGCTGGAAAACGCACGAAAAACAGCAAATTTAGGACGTATTCTTAGCATAATTAGAAACCCTCACTAATGCTAAATTTCAACACTATAGCTGAACTTTTTAACAAATTTGGAAGTTTTCTCATTTGTTCTCGAAAAAGCTGAGAAGCCTAATAATGAAAATGGTAAAAAAGCTGTAAGTTCGCCAACTAGACGTAACTTTGGTGTCATTCCAAAACCGTTTCAATTTTAAAAATTTTACACCTTATCTGAACCTGTGTGTCAAAAATTTGAACATTTTTTGTGAAATAGTTATTGAAAAGCAGAAAAACCGCTAAGACCGCCGATTTTAGGCGCAACGTTTAGAAATGTTGGATCAGAAGAATGGCCTTGGAATAACACCAGAGATAAGTCCAAAATGAGCGGGTTTTAAGCGAGGGCGGAGCCCCCTAGCTTGACGGATAAGGCGAGCGAAGCAATCCTTCCGGCTAGTAAAAACATAAAAAAATTAACATAGCTTAAATATGACTGAATAGAATACTTACGTAACTGAAGTAGTATGTGGACGGATGCGACTTTCCTCCAAATAGGAGGAGACAGCTATCGTGGTGGACTAGAGTGGCACATGCTTTAGGCGATGGATAAGTGCCCATTGTTAGCAGCCTGGACCATTGTCGTGTAGAGAGATCAAGCTTCCACAAGTCATTGAAAGTGGTCATGGTCCTGGTGCAGCCTCCAAAAACGTACATAAAGTTATCTGAAAAAATATTGTACAAAAATAGGTATCAAATTGAATGTCTTTATTGTCGTTTACAATTAGGCCTATACATGTATTGACAAAGTCATGAAAACGGAGCATAGTCTAGAACTGAGGTGAAAAACAACAAATATTTAAGTAGAATTTAAAAAACAATAGGTCTATTAAATCAATAATATGACAGAATTCAACAATATAAACAGAATTTATTGAAACAACAAATATTATACCTATACAAAACAGCACTTCTAATACTTTAACACTAAATAATTATATCTGGATGCTCAAAGAATTCCTCAATGTCATAAAAAGAATTTTCACTCAGTCCAATATTCAATCTGTTAAGAAAAGTCTTATTATCATATTTGTTAATGGAGCTAACTTTGTAAATTGCATGTACCGTACTGTATCTCTTTTTTAGTATATTGCTTAGAACGATTGTAAATTGTAGTGAAGACTGATTTGGGCTTAATGCCTGTAGTCTTCTTTGTTCTGACATAAATAAATAAATAAGAGTAGATGGCGGTTTCTCATCCGCTACAAACTTCAGAATCTCATTCATTGATCGAAATGTTAGAAAGATCTTACCATGACAGCAAGCTGAATGGGAGTATCTTTTAGTAATTGACTGGTCTTTTTCAGATGGTGTAATATTCTCCCATTGTACATCAAAATTCGCCAAAGATTTGAGAAGAAGTTGGTGACAATGATAGAAAACATCTGGAAAAAATTAAAAATATAAGAAAACCTTAAATACAGTGGTATTAATTGATAGGAGGTAGGCTTATTATTATTTTACAATATTATCCAACTTACTTTCAACTATTTTCTTCCAACGAAGATTAACATTCATGCAATTATCCAGATCAATGTATGGTGGTAGAAGACTGAGAATATACTCCAAAACTTCATCAGGCAAGTCTTCTATTGAGCAGACGGAATTAATAACACTATTATTCTCAGACATTATCTAATTTTTTAATTTAATCCCGAAAAAATAACTCAATAAAGACTTATAGGTTAGAAATCGCTTTATATTAGAAAAAAACATTTGTTTTGGCCACGGCACAGTTATCATATTTATTAATAGATTTAACTATTACAGAGTGTAAAATTTAAGCAGAAATTACTTCAATAACAAACAATATTTTGATAGAAATCTCTAAAAACTACAATTAATTATTTATGTAGCATGATGTAAACGTAAACTTTTTGATAGAAGCGCTACAACAGTTCGAATTTCGAACTGAACTGACAAATCAGCTGATACTTTAAACAGCTGGTCAAAGGGATTGAATTTGAATTTTATCTTCTGTCTTTTCTCCCTCCGGTTAAAAAAACATGTGATCGGTTTTGTTCTATTTGAAAATATTGTGCAGTTTACGATATACGTTAATTTTAATCGTTATGTTAGCAAAAGTTAACCCCTCTGTTTGTTTGAAGTTGATAAATGTGTAAAATTTTGTGAAATAACAATTTGTTGTTAGAAAAATACGTAATTACAAACCTAACCTTAACCATGTCAACTCAAATCAGCTTAGTTTCTTTAGTCAAAACATTCAGATCGTTTAATTCTAAATTGTTTAGTCGAATCGGATTCTCGAAATCTCAAAAGGTATGTTTCATCACTCATTTAACTTTAATTCGGTATTCTATAATGTCCAAGTTATCTCGAGACAATTTCTAGAAACAATGACTTGATATAATATATTATTTTAAAACATGTAAGATTATAAATGCTATTTTATTAATTATAGACATTAATTTTAGCTTGAACAATAGGCCTACTATATAAAAATAATACAAATATTATAGGCCTAGGTACTCTTTCTTAAAATTCGTCAATATTCTTTAAACAACTTTGAGCAAACGATCTGTAAGTTAAGTAGCCAACCAGTTTATTGAGTACTGGAGTTCTGAGCTGGTATAGCACAGAATAGGTATGTATACTGTGATTTATGTATGTATACTGTGGCTATAGTGTACAATAGAGAATAACATAAGTGGGATTTTTCCATGATTGAGTTTTGAGTAGCATGTAAGACACAGCAATGAATGTAAAAGACTATCAGCCTTAATCTAGACTTAGCCATCAATTATATTGTTGCACTCATTTCATCTATCCTTATTAAGTCAGAACCAAGAAGCATAAATCAGAATTTATCAATGTGAACACTGTCCATTAACTATACTACGTTTCATGTGTACAGTAGTGTAATCAGACGGTGATAGATAGCAAAAACGTTCAACTCATTAATGAAAAGAGGTAGAATAAAATGTAAAAGTAGTTACCGTATTTCTAATGCTTCAAATAGGGTGATTGTATCTTTCTTTGTTAACTTATGGCTCTACCACACCTTTATCGTTCAGTCTTATTGCAAGCAAATTTTACCAACATTTCTGCATTCGGGCACAACTCGGTGTATTTACAGATTCTTTCTCTTATTTTTCTTATTCTTCATTGCTTGTTAAGATGCTTGCAATATTTCTGTTGAAATGATATAGGGTGACTCAAGATTGTACACAATTAATTAATTCAGTTAAGTCTTTGCTTACATTACTGAATTATTGTAAATGTTTTGTTTTCATAAAATATCAATAATATTAATTTATGTGTGTATTAATGATGATAATGATGATTTTTTTCAACAGTATAAATGATATGAATGTTATGAGTGTTATGCCCACAAGGCGGTACAACAGGTAGGACATTTTGAAATGGATTTTCAGGCTTCAGGGATCACTGCAGGCTAATTTCCAGGAATCTTGGTATTTTAATGTTGCACAGACATTAAGTATTGTACTCGCTGATGTAAATGAAGAAAAATCAGGGTCAACGTGAGATATGCACTGCTACAATAAACGACACCCCAACAAACTGGAGGTTGACTACCCTGAAACAGACTAGCAGAGGCCCTATGGTTTACCATCAGCCATCACAGGCTACAAAAGTTTTCAAAAGCCTTCCTAAGGGATTACAGGACAAACTGAACTCGTGGTTTCACGCCATTTTGATAAACAAAGTCTATCTACTCATACGGAGAGTGGAAAAGCGACAGGGTGCCCTTTTTGTGAATTAAGCACCTTCACAACACAAATGACCATGCATGCTATTTTCTTATATTGTGCAATTTTTCTTAGTATATTGAAACTGGTCCTTGGCAACGTCATCAAGTAAGTAAGGTGTGCCTCAAGGAAGAAATCGATGTGTAATGAGTTGATAGATTTCCCGTTGGATTCAGATTTCAGTTGTGTGTGGTGCCGGTCCGATCTACAGATTTCGATGGATTCCGAAGCTTCGGAAATCGATTTGTGAAAATCATATTTAGCTGAACCGGTTATACTTTGAATGGAAGTAGGAGGCGCACGCCTCTTACTAATCTAAGCAATTAGATGCCAGCACGACCACAGAGAGGAGTACAAGTAAATGCTTAATCTTCTGTTATAATATTTATGAATTTGCAGATTATGTTAGTACCAATTTCGAATTGCAAACATCATGACCATTCCTAATTTTTTCAGGTTGTTCTTTTATCGGTGACAGCCAGCATAGCACTACTTGCTCTTTTCGCTAGATATGTTCGGAGACGTAAGACCACTTCAGGCACATCGTACCGAAAACTTCCGCGGAGTCCTCAGATTCTACATGACAGTGATGGAGGTAATTATAAAACGTTTTCCAAATGGTGTAATATTCTCCCATTGTACATCAAAATTCGCCAAAGATTTGAGAAGAAGTTGGTGACAATGATAGAAAACATCTGGAAAAAATTAAAAATATAAGAAAACCTTAAATACAGTGGTATTAATTGATAGGAGGTAGGCTTATTATTATTTTACAATATTATCCAACTTACTTTCAACTATTTTCTTCCAACGAAGATTAACATTCATGCAATTATCCAGATCAATGTATGGTGGTAGAAGACTGAGAATATACTCCAAAACTTCATCAGGCAAGTCTTCTATTGAGCAGACGGAATTAATAACACTATTATTCTCAGACATTATCTAATTTTTTAATTTAAATCCCGAAAAAATAACTCAATAAAGACTTATAGGTTAGAAATCGCTTTATATTAGAAAAAAACATTTGTTTTGGCCACGGCACAGTTATCATATTTATTAATAGATTTAACTATTACAGAGTGTAAAATTTAAGCAGAAATTACTTCAATAACAAACAATATTTTGATAGAAATCTCTAAAAACTACAATTAATTATTTACGTAGCATGATGTAAACGTAAACTTTTTGATAGAAGCGCTACAACAGTTCGAATTTCGAACTGAACTGACAAATCAGCTGATACTTTAAACAGCTGGTCAAAGGGATTGAATTTGAATTTTATCTTCTGTCTTTTCTCCCTCCGGTTAAAAAAACATGTGATCGGTTTTGTTCTATTTGAAAATATTGTGCAGTTTACGATATACGTTAATTTTAATCGTTATGTTAGCAAAAGTTAACCCCTCTGTTTGTTTGAAGTTGATAAATGTGTAAAATTTTGTGAAATAACAATTTGTTGTTAGAAAAATACGTAATTACAAAACCTAACCTTAACCATGTCAACTCAAATCAGCTTAGTTTCTTTAGTCAAAACATTCAGATCGTTTAATTCTAAATTGTTTAGTCGAATCGGATTCTCGAAATCTCAAAAGGTATGTTTCATCACTCATTTAACTTTAATTCGGTATTCTATAATGTCCAAGTTATCTCGAGACAATTTCTAGAAACAATGACTTGATATAATATATTATATTTAAAACATGTAAGATTATAAATGCTATTTTATTAATTACCGTATAGACATTAATTTTAGCTTGAACAATAGGCCTACTATATGAAAATATTACAATATTATAGGCCTAGGTACTCTTTCTTAAAATTCGTCAATATTCTTTAAACAACTTTGAGCAAACGATCTGTAAGTTAAGTAGCCAACCAGTTTATTGAGTACTGGAGTTCTGAGCTGGTATAGCACAGAATAGGTATGTATACTGTGATTTATGTATGTATACTGTGGCTATAGTGTACAATAGAGAATAACATAAGTGGGATTTTTCCATGATTGAGTTTTGAGTAGCATGTAAGACACAGCAATGAATGTAAAAGACTATCAGCCTTAATCTAGACTTAGCCATCAATTTATATTGTTGCACTCATTTCATCTATCCTTATTAAGTCAGAACCAAGAAGCATAAATCAGAATTTATCAATGTGAACACTGTCCATTAACTATACTACGTTTCATGTGTACAGTAGTGTAATCAGACGGTGATAGATAGCAAAAACGTTCAACTCATTAATGAAAAGAGGTAGAATAAAATGTAAAAGTAGTTACCGTATTTCTAATGCTTCAAATAGGGTGATTGTATCTTTCTTTGTTAACTTATGGCTCTACCACACCTTTATCGTTCAGTCTTATTGCAAGCAAATTTTACCAACATTTCTGCATTCGGGCACAACTCGGTGTATTTACAGATTCTTTCTCTTATTTTTCTTATTCTTCATTGCTTGTTAAGATGCTTGCAATATTTCTGTTGAAATGATATAGGGTGACTCAAGATTGTACACAATTAATTAATTCAGTTAAGTCTTTGCTTACATTACTGATGATAATGATGATTTTTTTCAACAGTATAAATGATATGAATGTTATGAGTGTTATGCCCACAAGGCGGTACAACAGGTAGGACATTTTGAAATGGATTTTCAGGCTTCAGGGATCACTGCAGGCTAATTTCCAGGAATCTTGGTATTTTAATGTTGAACAGACATTAAGTATTGTACTCGCTGATGTAAATGAAGAAAAATCAGGGTCAACGTGAGATATGCACTGCTACAATAAACGACACCCCAACAAACTGGAGGTTGACTACCCTGAAACAGACTAGCAGAGGCCCTATGGTTTACCATCAGCCATCACAGGCTACAAAAGTTTTCAAAAGCCTTCCTAAGGGATTACAGGACAAACTGAACTCGTGGTTTCACGCCATTTTGATAAACAAAGTCTCTCTACTCATACGGAGAGTGGAAAAGCGACAGGGTGCCCTTTTTGTGAATTAAGCACCTTCACAACACAAATGACCATGCATGCTATTTTCTTATATTGTGCAATTTTTCTTAGTATATTGAAACTGGTCCTTGGCAACGTCATCAAGTAAGTAAGGTGTGCCTCAAGGAAGAAATCGATGTGTAATGAGTTGATAGATTTCCCGTTGGATTCAGATTTCAGTTGTGTGTGGTGCCGGTCCGATCTACAGATTTCGATGGATTCCGAAGCTTCGGAAATCGATTTGTGAAAATCATATTTAGCTGAACCGGTTATACTTTGAATGGAAGTAGGAGGCGCACGCCTCTTACTAATCTAAGCAATTAGATGCCAGCACGACCACAGAGAGGAGTACAAGTAAATGCTTAATCTTCTGTTATAATATTTATGAATTTGCAGATTATGTTAGTACCAATTTCGAATTGCAAACATCATGACCATTCCTAATTTTTTCAGGTTGTTCTTTTATCGGTGACAGCCAGCATAGCACTACTTGCTCTTTTCGCTAGATATGTTCGGAGACGTAAGACCACTTCAGGCACATCGTACCGAAAACTTCCGCGGAGTCCTCAGATTCTACATGACAGTGATGGAGGTAATTATAAAACGTTTTCCAAATTTACAATATTCATTTACACAAAATTACTGCATTCATGTAGTTGTGAACTACTGGCTATTTTTTTTCAGAGGGAGTTTTTAAACTAGCTATTTCTTTCAGAGGGAATTTATGAGAAAAATGTTTTAAATATGCAAGCTAGAGCTATAATGTTTTCTTCTGTTAAATGTTTCCAATTTGCGATGACTTGGAACATATATTATGCATAACTTCTTAATCATTTCATATCTCTTCATCCTCCCTTTATACAATATTTAAAAATATTTCAAAACCAATGATAGTCACTGTAAACCTTTTACTGAGCCAAATCATATTTGATTTCAACCAAAACATTGGTTTGGTTTGCAAAACTAATGACTGAAAGTTTGCAAAACTATCGACTGAAGGTTTCAAAACTAATAACAGCCACTGCACACCTTTTAATGAACGAATTCACATGCAATTTGAACTATATATGACAAAGTTTAGCGGCCCTTTGCGTCTCAAAGTAATATAAAGCTACATTCCCACATATCAATGACAGTGAACGTGATGAGTTTAGTGAAAATATGATTACCATGAGTTCTAATTGGACTTTTTTCACTGAGACCGACCGAGTGTGTATGGATAGTCCCATTAGAACTCATGTGCCAATAATATTTTCACTTTGTCGGTCAAGTTCATCGTCACTGATAGGTGGGAATCCAGCTTACCGGTACTCAATCAATTTCAACTTAATATAGAGTTAGTAGATGTTAACATTTTATTATATTCAAAATCATTTTTCGTAACGACTAATTTTTTGAATTCTTCAAAGTAACTTTACTGCTCTGTTGATTGATTTGCTGGTTTACCTAGAACGTGGTATTTTTATTTCTTTACTTTTACTGTACATTATTGTTGTCTTGATTACATTCATCTGTACCAACCGTATTACATGTTTTCATTCATTAGTGAAGCTCTACAAAGTTCTATTGTGAAGTGTTAATAAAAAATACGTGTTTAGTGAGTGCACTGATATTACTATTGTGTCTGCTAAAGTTTATAATGAAAGATTTGAAATATTAGAATAGAATGAAACTCAATAAAAGCTTTTCATTAAGAATGTAAAGAAAATACTATAATAGGGGACTGAACATTTGAACAATAGCTCAAGTAATGAATTCAATTGTTGAAGAAAAGCATTATGTTCTGTCTCACTTGAAAGATTTAAATAATTTTGAATCGGACCACGCTCTTAATACTATTAAGGCTGTGCAAAGGCTAAAAGTAAACTTTCTACTGGTGATATTTTTCAAAGTTTTTCGATTTGTATATCATCAAGCTATCAAAATGAAAAAGTTTTCTCAGGAAAGCATTTCTTTACCCATTATTACTTTTTGAGATATGAGCGCCAAAAGTTTAAATTTTTGTGACAGAACATTTCAAATTCGGTAAGAGATTAATCAATGAGATTTAGAGTTTAAATTCTCCATGAAATTGTTGATTGATGAAAAACAAAAGAAAAATCGAAAATATGAAATGAAATAATACTTTATTAGGCAGATTTAGGACTTTTAAATAAAAGTTCTTATATAAAAAATATCAATTTTTGAGAAAGTTATTCAATTTACTAAGAATGACAAAAAATAACTTTTAGTTGGGTTATTTTTGGTAATTTGAATAACTTTCTCAAAAAATTATATTTTCTATTTTTGTTTTGTTTTATTCAATCAACAATATCATGATGAATTTATCCTTTAAATCTCATTGATTAATCTCTTACCGAATTTTAAATGTTCTGTCTTGAAAATTTAAACTTTATGCGCTCATATCTCAAAAAGTAATGATGGGAAAAGAAATTTTTTCCTGTGAAAACTTTTTTATTTTGATAGCTTGATGGTGTTCAAATCGAAAAACTTTGTAAAATATTACTAGAAGTAAGTTTATTTTTAGCCTTTGCACAGCCTTAAAATAAACCTTATATTAATACTACTAATATAATTAGTAAATAAATAATAATCTAATGGGCTAATGCAGTATCAATTGAATAATTGAAAACTGATGTTCATGCAATAAATTATGAAAGCTAGCAGTGAGGTCCACGTTATAATGGCAGTATTTGCCTCTGGTGTTGCTATACTTGTCTATTATTCGACAAAGCAGATAGCTCTATCCTTTTCTAGCTCTGCAACGTTGCCAGTTCGGTTTTTAATAATGTAGAAATATAATTAACAAAATATTTTATTAAATTTTATCTCAATCATGAAAATAATTCACTTTTAATTTATAAATCATTCCTTATGAAAAACATCATCGCTTCCAATCTAACAAATGCTGACGGTTCAAAGTGAATCTCACTGAATAGTTAAAACGCAGCTTTGAGCGGCGACCTCAGTTTTTGAAAATTGCCACTGCGTTGCGTTATTCAGTGTTCTATCTAGCACTTATGGAAACTTTCATTACCTGTTGTCTCTCATAACTTTTTATTTCATCCTTGGGGCCAAGCCACATAAAGCGTTTTTAGGCGTTTTCGCACTGGCAGCGGACGAGTCGGCAGGACAGAAAACTCTCCGATCGGTTAATTATCAGCTGATTCCCGAACGCCAATCCTTTCAAATGATAATCAGCCAATCGGAGAGCTTCCTGCCTTGCCGACTCGTCCGCTGTCAGTGAAAATAATGTACCGTCAAACCGGTTAACTTGGGACAGTAGTCTAACTTGGGACAGTTTAACCCCTTCCCTCCAATTCCAACTTACCAGCTGTCTGTGCAATTCATTCCGAGTTCTGGCATTGTGGATTTGTTGGGAACACATCATTGAAAATATTTAATAACGTTTTAAACATCTAATTAACAGCTAAGATACTTTTTTAACAGTCATAACAATCTACTATCACTAACCTAGAAATTGAGCCTTTAATAACTTCTATTTTGAACACTCAATTATTAAACACAATTATTTTATCTATTATTCAATTATTTTACAGTTAAAGTATTTTTATTATGAATATGAAACATATTATTCAAAATCTAATGTCACAAGTTAGCCTTCAATCACTCAATTGTCTTATTTCAGGCAAATTATATTGGTGTCCCAAGTTACCCAACCTCTGCGGGTAACTTGGGACACCATTTTTTTTTCAGAACAGGTTGGAATAATAATAAAATTCAATGTATATATTTGAAGTATTATTAAAGACCTAAGTTTTGGGCTCAGGAGAAATAAACTATTAAAATAATAATGGAACTGAATTTCAAGTAAAAGTTGAAAACTGTTGCAAGTTAGCCGGTTTGACGGTAGGCCTACACTATCCCAGCCCAGCATTTAAAATATGTCGTTAATTGTCTTTTTTCGTTAGGGCTACTCTTGAATAAAACTAAAAATACAAATCAAAGTACCCTTTTTTAAATTGTTTACTCACTTTAACAATTTTAAAAAAGGGTACTCAGATTTGTATTTTTAGTTCTATGTCGTTTATTTATTTCAAGATTGGTAGGTTTATTATTGAAGTACTGTTGTACATTGATACAGTAAACGTTACATCTTAAATTTTACAATCCAAAAATTTCACATGAATGCATATTGAGCTTTCATTAAGAAACAATAGTATATTTTTTCAAGTGCAATCGATTGTACACAGAAACGTTTGTTTGTTGGTGAGTTTGAGCATCTGGTCCACACATTGCTTATTTGAGATAATGTCACTTGAGAGGGGCCTCACCCTCCTTCACCCTTCTTCTTTCTCTTTATCCACCTCTTCTTTTCTCCTCCATGTTCCTCTTCCTCCTTGTTTTTTCTTTCTCCTCCTCATTTTCCACCCTTTTCCACCTTGTCATCTTCTTTTTCTTGTTGTTGAGCACAAGTGTGACAAGCAAAGTGATAAGGCGACCAGTCTCAGTGTAGTTGGTTGGCAATAAATCAAACGATACAATCTGCCCGCGCGGGTGAACTGCAGCCCTCAAGCCCGCACTGCACTGCAAAACACAGTCTGCCACCACTCTCAGCCAGAGTCACATTCAACTGAAATTGTCAGCATTCCTTGTAAATAACATCAACGATTCCCCTTTCCATTCATTGCTGACAGAAGTGAATCTCAGTACAGGGGCCCTCGGCTGGCCTCAAAGGGGCGCTTTATTCATAAATGGTGGAAAAGGGTGTGTTTGGATGTCTGGGGGAGGTTGAAGCATATGAGGAAAAGGAGTTGGATGAGGGAAAGGAGATGTTGGAGGAAAAAAGGCAGAAAAGAGGGAGGAAATTGAGGTGGAAGAAGATGGAGGAGGAGGAAGAAAAACTGAGGAAAAATGGTAGAAAAGAAGAAAGAAATTGAGGTAAAAGAAGATGAAAAGAAAGAGGCTCGAAGATTTGGAAGAAGAATAGATAAAATAATATTGTGGAGGAGATAGGATTAGATTTTAAAAAAAATCAATGCTAACTTGATGGAGTATGGGATTGTGATGCAGGGGTAAAGATGAATGAGGAGAAGTAAGACAAGGCGAAGGAGAGAAGCTATAGTATTAGACATTATGTTAAACGAATGATTCAGCTGATGTTGAAGTAGAAAGAACAAGATGGAGAAGTTGAAAAATTGAATGGAGGCAACAAAAAATGAAGAATGAGGCGAAAGATATGGAGGGAGCAGCAAAATAAAGATAATAAAGAACTTCTTTTTTATTTTCAGGTAAAAGAAGATGAAGTGGGGAACATGAAGATTTTAGGTGAAGTAGTAGAATTTAGTAGATTTAGGAAGGAGAATGTAGTAAAAGAAGAACTCACAAAAAGAAATAATAAAAAATAAATTATTTCATCACAAAAACACTACATAATCAAGCATAGATCAGTAGTATGTGACATATCAAAACAAGTACGGTAACAAATTAATATATAAAGTCTATATAATGTAACACAAGATCACATTCATGAACTCAACGCTGAATCATCCATTGAAACAACCGAAAACACTCCTCCATGGTTTAGGGTGCAGCTGGAGTTATCATCTTCAATCTCCACCTGAACCGTCTCAAGTCATCGATGCTCTTGAATTGTAAGAAGATTCAAATCAATGATTAATAATAGGATTAAAAACAATAAAATGAGCAGGCAACAATGGAACAAAGAAAATTCAAAATCATCATGCTAGTGTAAGTACCTTCCATAATAAGTAGAGAAATGAGGGAAAGAGATAGAGATAGAATTAGATGAAGAGCAACTAGAGAATGGCTAGCAAGTAGATAAAACAGTAAGACGAATAAGGAAAAGAAAAAGGATCAAAAGGTTTTATTCATCATGCAAATCAAAAAATAAATGAAAAGCAGACAATGCATTTAGGAAAGAGAAGAGAATGTGAGAAAATAATAATAAGAGAAACTTGAAAGGTAAGAATCAGTGGAATGTGACGGAAAGAGAAATAAGGAGATTAGAGAGGAGTACGAAAAATAAAATCAATCGAAAGAATCAGAAAAAGGAAGAGAATGAAAAAGAAGTAGAAAGAATGAAGAAAAGTTGAGCCAGTTGGGTTTAGAAATGTGGATTGGATGCGAGACATTTTTCATCACGTTCGGTTTCAAATAGCACAAAAATGACAACGGAACAGCCCTCTGGCTGTTGTTGTAAAGTAAATCTGTCAGCTAAAATAAATTTATTGCATTTTCAAAAAGTCATTGCGGGTAAGCTCCAACAACATTGTCACTCGACACATAGGACTTTTTATTCGCTCTCAAAATATGATGTGATAAAATATGTTTGTTTGGGTTTTGATTATATTGGGTATCCCAAAAAGGATGATCGGTTTCTAAATGACTATAACTTCAATGATTTGTAACATTACTGTTGTTCTTTCACATTTCGCAGTTTGTTTAATTGCCCAATTTAATAAAACTTCATAAGTAATAGAATTGTTACTGTAAAGAGCTGCAACCAAGGTCTAAAGATGAACCACACTACGTATGCAACGATGGTGTCTTTGAAGCACTGATGCTGGTACAGTTGCTAAGTTTTCTGGATTGACCACTGTATGTATAGATAATGCAAAGGGTCACTTAATAATGCAGGGTACTAAAAAGTACAGGGTTGTGCAGGGAGGTATGGATTATTTGAAATAACATTTACACACTTATTTTTAAACAAAACTCAATTTTTTTCAGTGTGTACCTTTAGATGTTGCCATTATAAAAACTAAGAGGAAAAAATATTATGTACGAAAAAAAATAATGTTATTGTTTCACTCAGGGCTTCAAGGATTCGTGGTTTGTTTATGTATACACGTGCTTTTAGGTAGCCCCATAAAAAATAGTCACAAGGTGACAGGTCCGGTGACCGAGGAGACCACTCCACATCTCCACGCAACGAAATGAGGTGTCCAGGGAAGGTCTGTCTTAGAAATTCCATAGTTGCTCTCGATGTATGGCATGTCGCCCCATCTTGTTGAAACCATACAGTATTGAAGCTGATACGTCGTCTTCTCAATTGTGGCAGAAGAAATTCACGCAGCATCGTTAGGTAACGATCCGTATTAACAGTGACGGTTCGTCCGTTTTCTTGAAAAAAAAAATAAGGGCCAATAATTAGTTTTATGGCGCTATCTAAAAGCACATGCATACATAAACAAACCACGAACCCTTGAAGCCCTGAGTGAAACAATAACACAAGAAATTCGAGCGGTACCACGTGCTATGCTTCCGAGGAGTACGGACAACTTCTCACAACGTCTAAAGGAGTGTATGGACAAGAACGGACAGCATTTAACAAATTTTATTTTTTGTACACAATCAATGTTTTAATTTTTTCCTCTAATTTTTATAATGGCAACAAGGTACACACTAAAAAAATAAATTTTGAGTTTCGTTAAAAAATAAGTGTGTAACTGTTATTTAAAATCATCCATACCTCCCTGCCCAACCCTATATAATATATCTACTAAGCGTCCTTATACGGACAATCCAGAGAACATGTCCCCAACGTTCCATTAGGTGGCGAGTTCCAGCTTTAGACATTGGTTGAATCTCTTTACAGTACCAATTCTGTTAATTATTACGTTTTATTGAATTGGGACATTCTTCATAAAGACTGGCCTTATTATAAATTTTGACTGTAAAAAACTATTCATTCACAATTTTTTTTATACGTGAATAAAACTAAACGAGTAAACGCTATAAAACATATAAATAATGCATAACTATTTCACTCATTTGATTTTTTTATTTAGTGTTTACTTTAAAATTTTCTTTGAGAAATGACAGAGATGACATTGTGAATATAACGAGACAAAGCTAGACTTTTCATCAAAATTAATTGCCGCTTTTTCATGTAATTCAACTTGAAATTTAGCACTTACCATGGATGAGACGAGTCGTTCATTCTCCATGATGCGTGAGATGGAGAGAGAGAGATAGAGTGAATGAACAAGTATGGTTGGTTAAGTGAGTGAGAAAGAGAGAGAATAGCAATGTTTTGTGAGGTTGGCTAAAACTCGTTTTTAGAATCCATTAGGAAGAATAATAGCTGAGGTCTCCTTGTGTTACTGAAGCTGGTTGTCACGTTTGTGAAAACCTTTTAAATATTGCCTTGTTTTTTCGGTGTGAACGACAATATCACAAATTTACCAAGTCATGTAAACAAAGCTAATAGGAAACTAATTGCTGTGACAGGTGTCATGCTATGAAATAGTTTAATATGAAAAGTTGACGTGTGCGTATTTTTGTGTGTTTTGTTGAAAAATTGAGAGCAAAAAATTCAATTAACTTCTTAAAATTCAAGTTTAGTGTAAATTTGCTTCGTATAATTATTATTATATTATTCAAAATATGGTGTTTATTATTATCATCTTAGAATTGGGTTCGCATATTGATAAAACTGGAAAAGAATATTTTACATCAATGTATTTTCATAGTAAATGATATTTCAATATAATACAAATGATGGATCAATTTGTATTTTAATTCCCAATAAATTTAACATAGAATCGGCAAGGTTTTGCAGCAAAACATTATACAGTACTTCACTTTGATAGAATTTACAAAATGTATGCATATTGCAAATCATAATACAATCAGTTATCATGTTTGTGTTGGATATTAACAAATATTTATTGAACAAGCGTTAGCGAGTATTCACTTTTGACTTACTGAAGGCCAAAGTCGTTTTCTGTCTGTTTCTATCTGTCGACACATGATTTCAGCTCAATAATACACAACATTAATTTATTTATATGTTATATTAACTCGCTTCCTTCAACGCCTGTCTGCCTGGTGTCTAGTATGCTAT
This sequence comes from Nilaparvata lugens, assembly GCF_014356525.2. Classification (NCBI taxonomy): domain Eukaryota; kingdom Metazoa; phylum Arthropoda; class Insecta; order Hemiptera; family Delphacidae; genus Nilaparvata; species Nilaparvata lugens. The sequence continues at coordinate 55,193,395 of NC_052506.1, read as the reverse complement.
TATTAGTCTGCCTGACATTTATTTTTTTTGTTCAAAGTGTTAAGCTGGATTTACACCAAAGTTATTAACAAAATGTTAATAATAATAATAATTTAACAATAATTTTATTAATGGAGACAACAGGACAAACCCATTTTGCCTCCTTCACACAATACAATATTTTCAACACATTATACAATTTGGAATACAAGAAGATAAAAAATGAAGAAATATACAATTAATATGAAAGAATACAAATAATCATTGAAGTAATTGTAAACAATAATAATTGATTATAAGAATAATTATTAAACAAAATAGAAACAAGTAATAACAAAAAGAGAAAAAAGAAGAAGAAAGAATGAAGAGAGAAAGGATGTCTGTGTAAAACCAAGAATGAATAATCAAATTAATAATAATAGAAATTTTGTAAAATCAATCACAAAAAGACAGATCACATGCTACCCAACCAAGTTATATGAGATCTTACGGAATTTGGAGGGGGAGAACCAGAAGACGTCTAAGTGCTCTGAACAATGATTAAAGATTCTCTGAGCTCTATCAGAGAAAACTCCTATAATTCTGCTATTCTGTGGCTCTATTTAGAGGAGAGTTATAATGACGTACGGTTCTAGAGCGCGCTATATGAAATGAAAAATCAGAATGGCGAGCAATGGTATTTACATATATATTAATTTTTGACAGCAGATGGGATGAATCAATTTTATTATTTAGTAAATTATAAAGGAAAATGAGTGATTTGACATCGCGTCTTACTTTCAAAGAAGTAAAATCGAACTCATTTCTAAGTGAATTGAAGGATAATCAAAAGGACAAAAGATATTATGTTTTCTGTAATAAATGCATCTCGAAAATTTGTTCTGTAAACGTTCCAGTAGGTAAATCTGTTCATTATAATATGGATTCCAAATTTCACATGCATATTCTAACAGGCTTCTCACAATTGACTTATATAGAAGTATCAAAGGCTCTACATCACTGAAGGGCGAGCAAGTCCTCAGGATGAATCCCATCTGCTGATTAGCTCTATTAACTGTGTACTCAACATGTGAGTTGAAAGAGAGGTCATAGCTGAAAACCACCCCCAGGTCCTTGAACAATTCCACCCTTTCCAAAGGGATACCACTTATAGAATATATATTATTATGAGGAGCGGATTGCCGGGTGAGACTCATGAATTTGCATTTATCTACATTAATTTTTAACCCATTTGAATCACACCATCTGGACATATTATCAATATCTCTCTGCAAATTGTAGTAATCATTTTGATCCTTAATTTCTTTAAACAACTTTACATCATCTGCATACATGAGACAGGAAGAGCTGTTGATAACAGATGGAAGGTCATTAATGAATAAAATAAAGAGGAGTGGTCCCAGATTAGAGCCTTGAGGTACGCCTGATGGGCACTGAAAATATTTTGAATTAAAATGATGAATTTTTACATATTGAATCCTCGCCTCAAGATAACTCTGAATAAGATGAACTAAATTTTTACTGAATCCCAGTACTTCGAGTTTTCTAATCAGAAGTCTGTGTTTTATGGTATCAAATGCCTTAGATAAGTCTGTGTAGATAACATCAGTACGTCTCCCACGATCCAAAGTCTGTGACACTTCATTACTGAATATCATGAGATTGGATACAGTGGAGCGACCAGGCAAAAATCCATGCTCTTCTGATGATATAATATTCTTACTCTGTTCATAAATTATGGAATGAAGAATTTTTTCAAAAACTTTCGAAAAGCAATTTAAGATTGATATAGGTCTGTATTTTTTTATTTTATTTCTATTTCCACTTTTAAAAACAGGAGTAACCCTCGCAATTTTCCATTTCGATGGAAATTTACCCGACCTTAGAGCTAAATTGAAAATGTATTCTAATGGCTTCAGCAGCACTGCAGCACAGCCTTTTACAATATAAGTGGGGATTGCATCAGGACCCTCAGAGCAGCCCGACCTCAGCCCATTGATGGCAGATAGGATATCATCACAAGTAACCATGCCAACGCTCCCATCTAGAAATGAGCACCCAGACATCTCCGGAAACTCCATCCGTGCATCAGGCGCGTCAGCCCCATAAACAGATTGAAAATACCTGGAAAACCCATTTACAATATCAGCCCCACAGTAGGACTCACCGTCCAGTGTCATGGTCGACTCTACAAAAGAAGTTTTCCTTTTCGAATTAACATATTTCCAGAAGTTTTTTACGTCATATCGCAAGCTATTCTGAATTCTATTGAGGTACGCCTGATGAGACAATGCAATTCTATTTTTTAGAGATGTTCTTAATGATTTAAATAGATTATCGTGATAAGGTGAAGTTCTTCTCTTTCTTGAGCATTTATTTGTAATTTTCAAATCAGATATAATATCAGACGTAAACCAAGGAGGATACTTATTGTTTGGAAATTTCATTTCCCTCCTTGGGATAAATTTTTCAAAATTATGGTCGAGTACTTCATAAAACCTATTAACTGCAGAGTCAACATCATCATAACTCAAAACGGAGTCCCAACTGCAGTCACGGAGACCACAATAGAGGCCGAGAAAGTCCCCCTTGCAAAAGTCATAACTAAACTCGGGTGATCGGTTAGAGTCGAGCTCTGACGTCATCACTGAGTATGAGGCTTCCACACACAATGCAGGATGGTGACCATCTTCAGGGAGAAGTGGATCATCGCTTTTCATTACTTTAACTGGGAAATTACTCAACACAATATCCAAAGTTCTATCAAGCTCATTTTGCACAGAATTATAAGATATTAAATCATAAAATGACATGAAGCTATTAAGGATTTTTGCTTTAGTTGATCCAGAAAACAGATTATAAGTATTAGAGATAATTTCAGGCAAATTAAAATCTCCAATTATCATTAAATTACTACTAAGTAATCCATTAAGAGATTCAATATAGTCACAGTAAGTAAGAAAAGTATTTGATGTTGTAGATGGTGGCAAATAAACAGCTGTTATATGATAAAACGTTGAGTTCAATTTCAGTTTAATTCCTACTGAATCAAAACAATTTCCATTATTCTCGCAAAGCTCACTACAAAGCTCAGACTGCAATGATTTTCTCACTGCGATTAGCACTCCACCTCCCCTCTGACGACCATCACCCCCTTCCCTATCACTCCGATAGACAGTGTAGCGATCATCAAAAATTTCACAACTGAGTATGCCGCTATGCAGCCAGGTCTCAGTCAAAACTATCAAATCATAATTAGCAATCAAAAGAGATTCATAAAGATTTAAGGTCTTAGTACGAAGTCCCCTGACATTCTGGTAGTACACAAACAAGAAATTCATGACATAGGATGAATAAAAATAAATAAATAAATGGGTATTGATACCCCAGAAAAAGACTAAGATAAAAATGAAAAATAAATATATAAGTATGATATTATTACAGCCATCCTCAGCCGCAAAAATTATATTAGATAGAAAATAAAACGGACATTTGAAAAACTCTTTGATCGTTCGTGGATGTAAGTTAAATTTAACTTGATAAACATGATTCTATCTATTCACAGAAAACGAAAGATTTACTTCCAATCCAACCGGCAGCTTATCTGCCGATAAGAATATCGGAATACGGTACAGTTCTATAACAATTTTGTACGACTAACTCATAAGATAGAAGGAATATCAAACAGAAAAGTATTCGAGAGTTGATTATTCAGAAAGTGAAATATACTCATATAAGCATAGTATATAAAATCTCATTTAGCAAAAATATGTTTTCTATACATCCTTATTCGTATTGAAAAAAAGTGTAATAATCCACATAACAATGTAGATAGATTTGACTCGAGAGAGAAAAAACACAACTCATTAATCACATCCCTATAAATAAAATCTGGCACGGTACAAAATGATCAAAGCTGATTATGTAGAAAAAAAACATAATATTGATAAAACTATATAAAGTAATTTTAAAAAATAAATAATGAAATTTAATCAAATAAAAAGCGAAGGAAAAGAAACGTGAAAAGAATTAAGAATCTACACATTTCCGATAACACATCCGGTGGATTATAAAGTTCATTATGATACCTCATTCAGCAAGAATATGTTTTCTATGCATCCTTTATTGTATTGAGAAAAAAAAGAGTACTGATAGAGATAATAATATAACAATATAATGAGATTCCACTTGAGTGAGAAAACATTTAACCCAACTCATTAATCACATCCCTCTATATAAAATATGAAACAAAACAAATCATAGCTCAATACAATAAATACATAGCTCAATGTGAAAAAAACAAACCTAGATATAGCTATAAAAAGTAATTCAGAATAAAAAATGAATAATGAAATTCCGTGAGAAAAATTGAGATTCCAAAAATTTTCGACAGCACATCCAACATATCATAAAGTTCACTATAATAAACAATAAATGAGAACTTCATAAATTAATCTAAAATAAGATCACTCTAAAATGAGTAAGATTGAATAATAAAAGTAACCTCACACTGTATTTTAAGCTTTAACAGTAAATAAACAATTGAAATAAAAGTAACCGTCACTAATGAAATGGTTTGAGAAAGAGAGAGAAGAGCAAAAAATAACAAACATTTATCAGTATGAAGTAAGAAATTAAGTGAACAAAATTTTGAGAGAAACAACCACAGTAAGAGTAATCTAGCATTGAGCAGTGATAGGTACAGCTTTGAGGTCCTCTTCTAAATTAATAGAAAAAATACGTCCATCAGGTACTACTCTGATTTTTATTGAACCGGACTTATCCACCCAAACATACTTGTATTGAAATTGTCTCTGAAGATTCCTAGCTTCAGCAAAGAGCTTTCTACGTTGAGCAGTTAATGATAGATTTATATAAATTTGTTGTTGCTCACCTTGCAGTCCAATATGTCTTGTAGAAAGACCCTTTACCACTTTCCGACCCTGTAATATTGCATGCGTGTCAGTACGCCTCACAAATTTGGCAATGATGGGTGGCGTCGCTTTGTGTGGTCCCCTCACTGGCAGCCGGTGACAGGCGTTGATCGCATCAGCTGTAACATGCATGCCGACGGCCTCACATGTTTTCACCACCAGTCCGATTGTGGAGGATGACCTTGAGGTTTTGTGAATGAAAGTCATACATAATTTCACTCCTGGGTTTTGGAAGATTTTGTGTTATAAATAGTCACGGATAAGTACAAATTTTGTATTAATTTCATTATTAATTGTTTCTTGATCACGTTTTATAATTTTGTTTTAGATCTTAATTCTTAATTCTATTTTATAAGCCAAACATCGTTTAGAGGTTATTTTGAGGTTAGGTTTTCGAGATTTAAAAATAAACATAGATAGTTTACTTGACTAAAATTATAACCTAATTAAAATCCTATCATTTATAAATCAATTATTATTATTGCAAGTAATATAATTTCTTAGATAGGAAGATGAGCTCAAATAGAACACCGAAGGTTATTAATAGAAATGTAAACATTGCGGGAGTACTTACGCGTTCCCAAAACCAAAATTCAAAAACGCCAAAACCAAAAACCCCAGTTCCTCAAACTACTTTAGCCGAAAAAGTTGCTCAACTACAAAGTAGCCACACTAATTTAAAAAACCAATTAGAAGTAACTCTAAAAACGTCTGAGGAAGAAAGGTTAGGGATGGTAGAAGAAATTAAATCTTTGGAACTGATTATAAAATTACAAGATGAAGACCATAAAAAAGAAATACTAAATCTAAAAAATCAATGTAGTCTAATGTCGGAGGAAATAAAGAAACTAAAATCTAAATTTGATAATACTAAATGTATGATAGAACCTCCGTCCAAATGCAAAAAAATAGAATCTAACCTAAATGATGGGAAATGCTCTGAAAATGGTCAAAATAAAACGTACAGTGAGGTTTTGAAGACAGCAACCAAAAATATAGCTGAGGGAAATAAAGATAGGAAAGGGAGAGTTCTGCTACTGACGTCCAGTCATGGACGTGATTGCAGTGATCTCCTTGATAAAAGATTGAAAAATAAATTTGATGTCCAATGTTTTTTCAAGCCAAGTGCATCAATTAATGCAGTTGTAGAGTCAGCTAGGGAACAAACTAAAGACTTTGATGAAAATGACTATCTAATTGTACTGGGTGGCTCAAATAATATAAATGAACCTAACTTGAATCATCTTCCTCAAGTAACAGAAAAAATCAAGGAAATTGTGCCACTCAGCAAAAAAACAAACTTAATAATAAGTACTATTCCTAATAGGTTTGATAGGCCAGAGTTAAATGAAGCAATCAATTCGACAAACAAATCAATCCATAATACAATCAACAGCCTAAAAAATAAGAATTCTAAACAACTGGGGATTTGTTTTCTAAATGAAAGGCTGAAAAGACATAACTTCACTAATCATGGGTTGCATCTAAATCGATCTGGCAAAGTAATATTTTGTAATAGATTGGCAGAGCTGATTGAAAGCCGTTTGCAATCCTCTGGTTTAAAAACAGTCAAAAAAACAAATAACGATTTTTTAGTAAATTGGCTCAAAACAGGGAAAGGGAAATAGCTACAAATGCTAGAGATAGAGTAGCACAAGATGGTAAGGTTTTTAGTATTTATCATCAAAATATTCAGTATCTTCGCAACAAAATTGACAGATTAGAAGTATTTCTTAAACAGGAGGATCCTGACATTGTTATTTTCACAGAGCATGGCTTAAAAATAAAGGAAATAAATCAAGTTAGGATTCCAGGCTATTCACTGAGATCAGAATTTTGTAGAATAGCTCATAGAAGTGGTGGTGTATGTATATTCACTAGCAATGCTAAACATACCCAAACTTATGAACTGGATTTTGTTAAGAGATTTTCTGTTGAGATGGATTTAGAGGTGACGGGACTAAGGTTAAAAATTGATGATCGATTTGAGGTAGCAGTGTTAGGTATCTATAGGTCACCAAATGGAGACTGGCAAAAATTTTGTGAGCTGCTCCACACACTTTTGGAAATTACAACCGCTCGTTTCACAAATGTTATAGTAGTAGGAGATTTCAATACCGATTTTGCCAGGCAGGATAAAATGACAGAGGATATTAGAGATATTATTAATATGAATAATTTAGAAATTAAGGTCCACGAATATACAAGAGTAACTCGAACTTCACAGACAATTATTGATAATATCCTCACAAATATAGAAGGTTGTAATGTCAGGTTAGGTAGCTCAGATCTATCAGATCATAACTATCAAATTTTAGATGTTAAGTTGCAGGGCCAGAATCCAAGCAGAAAAAAAACTTTTGTGAAAGAAATTCAGCAATATGAGCTAGGAAATATAAATTGTTTGAAGCAGGAACTGCTTCAAGAAAATTGGAGTAGTGTTTATAACAGTTGTAACCTAAATTACAAATATAAGCAATTCATTGATACTCTAAGATTTCACATTAGTGTATGCTGTCCAATAAAAAAAGTCAAAGTAAAAAGTAAATTAAACAAAGTAGATGAATGGATAACTGAAGATATTCTTACTCAAAGAAATATTGTTAGGGAAGCTTATGAGGAATTTAAATTAGTGAGGGATGTTCCGAGTGAAGTCAAATACAAATGTCTAAAGAAAAACTATGCAAAAGAAGTGAGGAAAGCTAAGTGTAAGAAAACAGCTGAAATATTAACAACTAGTACCAATTTTAACTCTGCTGTTTGGGAGGTAATTAATAGAAATAGGAGAGCAGCTCAAAAAGATACAGTTACTAATGTCCCTAGGATAATCGATGAACATGGAAATTATATGGATGATAGTATAGACATTTGTAACTTTTTCAATAAGTATTATCAACAGGTTGCATATAATCTCCAAAAGTCACTGAACACTAATACTTGTAATACAACTACATTAAATGCTGAGCCAATTGAAAAGGTATTTAAATTTCATCCATTATCAAGAGATGAGTTGTCAAGAATAATAAAAAATTTGAATAACAAAAAAACAGTAGGATTGGATGGGGTCTCAAGCAAAATTTTAAAAGAATGTGAAAATGAATTACTGGACCCTTTATTGCATCTCCTTAATACTTCACTAGAGCAGGGTATTTTCCCTGATGATCTGAAACAAGGAAAAATTTTGCCAATTTTCAAGAGCGGTGATTCTGAAAGAGTTGAAAATTATAGACCCATTAGTATTCTAAATGTAATAAGTAAAATTTTTGAAAGAGTAGTTTTAAATAGGCTATTGATGCACCTGGAAGAAATTAATTTCATATGTGATGAACAGCATGGGTTCCAGAAAGGGAAATCTACTAAGACTGCAATAGTATCCCTTGTTGAAAGACTAATAGATATAATAGATTCAGGTGAGAAGGCAGCCGCAATATTTCTTGATTTATCCAAAGCTTTTGATTGTGTGAACCATAGAATATTATTGGAAATACTAAAAACTGTAGGTGTGAATGGTATAGAACTAAAATGGTTTGAATCATATCTCATAGGTAGAAACCAGTGTGTTGAGCTTACCAAGGTGGATGGGAATGAAATAGTAAAAATTAAATCTCAAAAACTGGAGGTCCAGGCTGGAGTACCTCAAGGCTCAATTCTGGGTCCCTTACTGTTTCTGTTGTATGTGAACCAATTACCAAAAGAGTTAAAAGATCACAGAGCTCTGTTGTTTGCTGATGACACATCGCTTATCTTTAACAATTATTTATTAGATAGTCTAGAAATAAATGCTTTTACTGGAGTACAGTCAATTGTCCAATTCTTGAAGCAAAGGCAATTAACAATAAATAGTAAGAAATGTCAATTCCTACAATTCAAAAGTAAATATAATTCAGTAGAGGATAGAGAAATAAATGTGTTTGTAGAGGAAAATGAATTAGACCAAGAAGAGAAAGTAGCATTCTTGGGAATTTTATTGGACAGGAAATTAACATGGCATCCTTACATTGAGAGGATATGTAATAAGATATCATCTGGGGTATTTGTCCTGCGGCAGCTTGCTAGGCTGAATGATAAAAAACTACTGTTAACTGCTTACCATGGACTTATACTATCTCATATTAGGTATGCTATTTTAGTATGGGGTAATTCATCTCAACAAAATATGGACAGGGTGTTTAAGATTCAAAAGAAGGCACTCAGATGTATAGAGAAAGTGAATAGGTTAGACTCTTGTAGGCCTTTATTTAAAAAGCTTGGTCTATTAACTGTGCCATCTTTGTATGTATATGAAGTTGTAATGCATGTGAAAACGAGTGGTGTGATCCAGAATTCAGATGTTCATGAGTATAATACGCGAAACAGAGCAGATTATCATATAATGGGTCACAATAGTAGGTTATTTGAACAAAAACCAGATTATATTGGTAGGAAATTTTATAACAAGCTACCTCAAATCTTGAAAAGTAATGATGATTTGAAGATTTTCAAAAAACAAATTAAAAAATATTTAGTTGATAGAGCTTTTTATAGTGTACAAGAATTCCTTTCAAACCTAAACTAGGTTGAACTACTTAGTGTTAGAATTTACAAAATGTATGCATATTGCAAATCATAATACAATCAGTTATCATGTTTGTGTTGGATATTAACAAAATTAATATTTATTGAATAAGCGTTAGCGAGTATTCACTTTTGACTTACTGAAGGCCAAAGTCGTTTTCTGTCTGTTTCTATCTGTCGACACATGATTTCAGCTCAATAATACACAACATTAATTTATTTATATGTTATATTAACTCGCTTCCTTCAACGCCTGTCTGCCTGGTGTCTAGTATGCTATAATTAGTCTGCCTGATATTTTTTTTTGTTCAAAGTGTTCAGCTGGATTTACACAAAAGTTATTAACAAAATGTTAATAACTTAATCCTTATAGATTCTATTAGATTGAACGGAACTTGACAAACACATATGTTCATATTGTGTATGGTAAGTTATGTTCAATCTAATAGAATCTATGAGGATTAAGTTATTAACATTTTGTTAATAACTTTGTTGTAAACGCAGCTTTAAATTTGTGAGTAGAAACTACTATTAACATTTTATTATTCATTGTATATGTACTCATTCATTTCATTTTTGTATTATTTATTTGTTTCTTCAAATTTTGAGATCATTGAAACAGTTTGAGATATCTATGTGCGGATTTCGACAGTAATTTTCCTTGTCTGATCCAAGATGGCGGAAAAAAGTTTTGAAGCGACAGAAGTTTTTTTTTCAATTGGAATAGTATCCCCATGGAATCTACTACTGTAATAGGTTATCATACTTGTAAAAATATTATATAAACATTATAATTCTCACCAACTCTGTATAGATACAAGTTGCGGATCTCAGTGAGTTCAATACAGCAGTTCATGAGCGAGTTCTTCAACCCAGGGGGTCTCTAGTATTAAATGTAACTAAAACACTAATTCTAAATGTTTAGTTTAAATCAATTTTACTAAAAGTTGGTATTAAACTCCTAGGTCAAATAAAAAATCTCTGGACTATATGGTAAACTTCAAAATAACATGGAAGGAGCAGAGTTCCATGACAAGAAATATGATTCATGGCTACGACACCCGAGGGTAAAGGCATTCCTCTAGTCAAACTAACTGAGAGCTCACATTGTTTTCGAAGTTTTGGTTCCTTAGTAAACTTCCCTAATCAATATTATTAGAGCTCTTTGCCCCAATTTCTTTACATCTATTTAACTCCTATTCATGTATTTTCTTGTGAAGACTGCCTGTTATCCTATTCAACATTTTCCTCTATCAATTTTGTGACAAGCAGTTTCTTATCTTCTCAATACCGTTCGCTATGCTAAAAGTAAAAAAGAACCTTGGTTGGGCTGCAATCTGCAATATTCATGAAAATTCAGGAGAGAGTTATAAGTTTACAATTTGTTCCATTATAATCTAGCAAATAAATCAATGCCATCATTTGTACAAATGAAAATGAGCAAATCCTATGAAAATATTGCAACTATTTTGATCGTTTGGAGAGAGATGATGGAACTAACATTTTTATAGTTATTTATCATAGTTTGTAGAGATCGCCATAAATTTGTAAAACATAGTACATCGATAGCAGACTGTATTTTTCTTGAGAGTTGAGCTCAGCCTACCCTTGCAAGGGCACTACTTAGTTACACCTAGTGGGCCTATCTCTGGTCAGTGTGCAGGATCTCTTTCTACTTTAAAGCAGGAAATGGGATTCTGGAGATTTAGCCCCTTGATGAAAAGTGTAATTGCCTCTCAGACCCTACAGATTAGTGCCCCGAAGTCATTTTCCAGTCTTTCCCCATTAGGCCTTTGTTTGGAACAGGGAAGCAAATGCTTTACTTGGGAATACGTAACCTCTCATACGTCATATATCACAGTAAGAAGCTTCGCATGTATGGTACAAATTCCATTCCACTAGTTATAAATCGTTCTTACAGTAGTAATTTGGCTTGCTTCATTACACATAACATTGAGTTTGTATTTATTTATTTTATCCTTAGCAGAATTGGTAGAGGAACTGATTTGGGTAAAAGCCTCTTGTCCATTTCCTGTAGTACTATTATTCAAGCATGTTATGATTCAACCTTTATATATTCCTTATATACCTTATATAAGGTTTTCTTATATATTCTTATATATATTCTTATACCTTATATCCCTATATATCTTTATATATTCAACCGTTATAGATTCAACCTTTGTTGGGAGTTAACCTTTTAAAATCTAAAAGAAAATCTTCCACATGAACTTCGTTAAGTTGTATGTAGTTATCGTTTCAGTAAGCCTAAAATATTTCGCAGTTGTGAAACGTTGTATTTTTAATGTATGAATTATCTGAGGAAAAATAAACCAATTTGAATTTGAATCTCTGTAAGCTTGATGTAATGATGGTACAGTTGTTGTATAACGTTATATTCCTAATGAAAGAAATATCCAACGAAAAATAAATTATTTGGATATTTTTTAGGGTGATACTCACAGTAATTTCAAGGCTTGTGCATAGGTAAAATGAGACTGATGAGGACAAACATCTTTAGGTGAGTTCCGAACTACAGGGAAGTGATTTTAAAAATAAATAAATGATATTTAGAGGAGTCGGCTCTAATTGTGGTCACCCATCCAATACGCAATCCTTCCATGAATATCAGGCGAATGAATCTCAACTTATCTAAGTGATAGCGATAGCTTATCAGCGCGACCACAGAACTAACTTATTTCCTAATTTGAATTAGAGTTATTCTGACAAAGCAAATTGAATCCCATCAAATGTGATGAAAATAGTATTAGAATAAATATTACACTTTAATGATGATGATGATGATGATTGATTGATGCTCATAACTCTCCCCTCCTGAATGTTTCGTTCATTAATTCAAAGGCATACAGAGATTTTTACAATTCTACAATAATTATCAAATACCGAGATACATAGTTTCTAAATATGAATTAATCAATGAATTTGTATGTTTGATATATTGAAGAGTATTGAGAAGATTTTATTCATTCTCTATTAATTTATTCATACAAGCACAACATACTATAAAAGTATTTTCTATACATATAAAATAAATAAATAAGTTAGGCTAATGTTCAATTCGTATTTTGCATTTTTTATAGAATGTTTTATGTGATGGGAAAAGTTTTGCTCGTGATTACAACCTATTCATCAATTAATCCATTTAAATGATTCATTATCCAGCTAATTTATAATTAATTGATGGATGTATTGTGTGTGGATAGACGGAGGCAGCAGCTACCGACGCATCGCGAGCCCAGGGCTGCGCAGCCTTCGACGGCAGGGCTCGCTGCTGTCCGGCTTCTCCGACCGGACGTCAACGGCTGGCTCCGTCACGCTGTCCGCCGCGTCACATGGCGGGGGGGACGCCGACAACGCTGCCTGCACGCAGCCCGTCACGCCGCAGCAGTTCGGAGTCATGGGTATGTGTCGCATTCTAATCAATGCACGTGTTCACACCTAATTTATAATTCTAATTTATAGTTTATTATAAATTATCAATTATTATTATTATCAATGAAATCAATTCATTGATTTGTTTTTATTATGAGTGTTGTTATTATTTTGCATGTATTCATTTGTATTTTTATTGTATCTTGTGTGTATCAATGATTAAATAAATTGAATTGAAATGTTGCTATCGTTCAGAATTAGTGTGAATGTGTCCTATACTAACTAATGGGTGTGTCTTCATACGCAAAGGTCCCTTTGAGACGTTGCTGCGCACTATCCGTTCAAGCGCGAAATTATGAAACTTCTATTATTCTCACGAAGGATTAAAATAAAAAATGAAGGTTTACTCTGCAAATATGTGTAGCAACATGGATAGAATGAGGGTTTGCAAAAACAGGATTAAACTTTCTAAGGCGTTGGCGGAATTGAACTATCATCGCTCTGGTACTCTGTGGAGTGAATTGGTGTACTTACTGCTGTTTGTCAAGTACAGAAATCTGGATATTTATTTATTCATTTATTCATTGATTTATACAATATAACTCTCAACTATGAATGATTGGGAAAGGAACAACAGGCTTAAAGCCCAAAACGGTTCCTTTCCCAAATTTAGATAGAAATTGTACAATATGTTTATACTTTATGATTTTTGTACAATTTTGAGTCCAAAATATTTATAAACTAGGAATTCCAAATTAAATAAGAATACTTCACTAAATCATCACTGATAACTGAAAAATACTGTTTTAATAATTGAAAATTTTAAAACTTGAAAAGAAACTCAAACTTACTCCAAAAAGGTGTAGAAGTCTAATCTTAATAATTCATCTATCAAATGCTATGCTGATTTGCTTAACAATCAATAGATAAACATACAACTATCACACCTGAACAATATTTATAATCATTAAAAATATGATTCTATTGACAAAATGTATAGGTAACGTGAGTGAAATTTCTCTCTAACCGGTACGACACAGTTCGAAGTGTAGCAGTAGTATAAATGAGCCAACGTATAAAGTACTTGTAATGATTCGATTAGTTTAGAAGTTAGCAGTGCCAGAATTGAATTGTAAAATAGAGATGAGTAGAGAAAAGTCAGCTCTCTTTTCCTAGTTGGTATTGAAAAAGTTGGTGCTGAAAAATTCAACTCACCAAGTGTAAAGTTGAGGTAGGAAAATAAATACGACTGTATTCAAATAAGTTCAGCAGTAAATTTCGAGTCATTCAAATTTAATTGACAGAGAGTAAAGAGTAAGGGATGCAGTCGTGCATCTCTTTTAAATTAGTAACTAGATATCAATTGGACGTTATGGTAATGTGGGTGCTTGTAGTGTGTCGCAGTGTGAATGAGTGCAAAGCACTGCACTGGATTGCGCTATTACAGGTTGGTGCGCTGTTACAGGTTCCAGCACAAGAGAGAGGGTTTCTTCTCTGTTTGAAATAGAAATGCAATAAGCATCAGTGACTGGGATTTGGTTATCTGGCCTGGCGCATTCCGTTTATTGGCTCTGAATTAATGTAATGTGACTTGCGACCTAATACCACATATGCGCTAGAAGTAACTGGTGACCTGATATGCGCTAAAGGTACAGACTGTATACAGACTATTGGCGTATTATGAGGCCGATAATAGTGGCTTGCGATCCAATGCGCTAAAGGGACAGACTGTAGACAAGACTATTGGCTTACTATGAGACCGATAAGTGAGTTGTGAGCAAATGCGCTAAAGGGACGGATTGTATACAGACTATTGGCGTACTATCGGACCGATAATGAGACCATCGGTTTGTGACCCTGTTCGGTGAAGGGACAGATTGTGTTGTGAGTGGTTTGCGAACTAATGCGGTAAAGAACAGACTGTAGCCACCCATGTGCTGAAGGGGCAGACTATTTACAGACTTTTGCATAACGGAGAGGTACGTTGAGTGGGAGTGTGGTAACATTTATGACAGAAGCACGCATGTAGAGTGAAGCTAGGGGTACGTAGCTGATGGCCAGGTGAGATTTTATTTAAATGGACAAATGGACGTGTTTTGAAAATAACACTTTTAGTTATTCAAATCAAATTATTTATTTGCCAATTATAAAGATAACAATAATAAATAAAACAAATACTTCATACTTATACAGAATAAAAATAAAATTCAAACTTCAAATTTAATTAGCGTTGCCAGCAAAACCTAAGTTTGTGTGCTAGCAACGGGTACCAAAAGATGTAATTTAATTTAACATAAACATAAAAGATGATTAAACATTTTATTTAAATGGTAGTAATAATAAATAAGTTAATCAATAATAATTGTAGTAATATAATATCTGAAAAAATGTAACTAAGTGAAAATAATATCAAAGAAAAAAGTTTTTTTTAATAAAGTAGATTCTAACTGTACATGAGGCGAAAAACATTGTTACTTCTGATCCATCTCTCTATATTCTTAATGGCTGATTTATTAAATCCATCTGAAATTAATTGGTCTGGCAAAATTTTCTGGCTAATTAATTATTTATCAATTTATTACTCATGTATATGAACTGTCTGCGGAATACTGTTAAATTTGTTCTAGGAATGCGGTAATGAGATAATGAACGGAAATTATACGACGGAATGTTATTTTCAAAGAGATTTTTATACTTATGAACGGCTAGAATTAAGTTTTTCACGTAAAGTTGTCTCACAGTTCAAACTGGGAACTCTTTCAATTCAATTCATTTATTAGGTATGAATCTGAAGTTTAGTTTTAGTGATTAAGTTTAGTTTAGTTTCAGTAGCCCTGATACCTACTGTTATCTCCACAGCTATATCTTGTTATTAATAAATGCAATAATTATTGTTATTACTCATCGATTTGAAATTATTAACACATAAAAAAACTCGCGATGAGCAGTAAAATTACTCAACCTTTTTTTGAACTGCTATTGGTAAGTCTAAAATTGGAATAGTAAATGGATCGCTTGATTTTCCGCTCCGCCCTCAATAAAGGCAATTATTCAATTATTGTTATTCAATCCTTTTAATGATAAGTGCTTGCTGTAAAATTGAATAAATAGATGAATGAACTATCGAGCCAGAGTAAATATGGTTTGATATTCCACTTTCAATTGAAAAAATTATTTCCATAAAAACTGTCATTCTTTCTAGTGTAATGTGTAGAAAGTTTCTAAAGTGGTCTCATGGGAAACAAACAACCCAATCTTTAGTTTCAATAGAAGTAGGTGTGTAGGCATTTACCCTGCCAAAGGTAGTTACTGGCATTTTATTTACTGAACGACAGGAGACTTTTTCCACAATAAAAGTTGGCTTGAAGTTAGCTTAGTGTGCTTGGTAACAATTTATCGAACTTGTAATGGAATTTTCTCTTCTGTCGCTCAATAAAAAGGAAACTTTTCTTCCAGTTAGAAGTCCTAACTGTTCAGTTGGAACCAGCAAACTGTTACCTCAGTCACAGTCACACTCGAATAGATACTGTAGCATCTCTCCACAAACAACCTACAAATGTAACAAAAATACTGTCAGTATTTATTCTCTCTTATCAATTTATGAAACTTTCATATCTAACAAGAACTTATGAAACTAAAATTGAGTCAATTTGTACTTGAACCGAGGTTAAACATGACACTGTTTGAAGGCTTTATTGAAATAATCAATGAAATTTACTTACATCACATTATTACTCACATCTCAATATTTATACGTAATGAAAAGATTGACTTATTTATACAAACCTAAAATAATCAAATCTGATAATAGTATATTTCGCACCTAGGGCCGAAAATGAGGCTTTTCCGGCTCGAAATCAGTTTTCAAGTCCGAGGCCATAGGCCGAGGACTAGAAAAGATTGAGAGCCGGAAAAACATTTTTGCCCATGGTGAGAACGTTATTTTTCGCCACACAAAAAAATAAACAATATAAATATGAGAATAATTGTTTATTAGGCACTTCCGATAGCAAAACAGGAAGGTCATAGCTCTAGCAAATCTGAGGTAATCTAAATAACCTAAAAGATTATGTTCAATTATGTAAGAGGTTGAGTTTATACTTTTTATTCTTCCAAATGACAATAAGATGATATTATTATAAATGTTTTGATTCTTGAATAATAAACACAAATAATGAAGTTTTTTGATCAGCTGTTTTAGCACACTTGAAATTTGGCCAATCTGAATGTCAACGTCAACAATGCTTGTTGTCAACTTTGGAAGTTCAGGTTAGAAGTTCTATCCTACTCTGAAAATCGAATTTGAATAGTTTATAATATATATCTTATCTGTATTTTATTCATCCAAATAAAATTATAGTATATTATTGCAGAATACTTTATTCAATATTCTAGAAGCATAAACTGATTCCGTTTCATAAACTATTTTTTGTGAAAACGTTCAGCACCATGGATATTGCCCAATTAGTTCCAAAATTATCCACCAGGTCTCGTGATAAACGCAGTACTATGAGGTTTGAGGTTAGATTCTATTATACTCTGAAAATTTAATTTGAATAGTTTATAATATCTTATTTGTATTTCATTCATCCAAATAAAATGATAGTATCTTATTGAAAAATACTTTATTCAATTCTAGAAGCATAAACTGATTCCGTTTCATAAACTATTTTGTAAACACGTTCACATCAAATCAGAATCAGCTGACTTCAAGGTTATTTTACAGCCCTAGGGCCGTAAAAATTTTACCGGCCTGGTCAGAAAACAATCACTTTCGGCCTCCATATGACGCACGTAAACCAGCTCATTACATCCAAGTGGGGCGAAATAGTTATTTGTGCATCTAGGGACTAAAGTGTAACTTTTTCTCCCTGAGGGAAACTGTTGTTGCCCGAGGCCTGCCGAGGGCAACAATTTCCCTGAGGGAGAAAAAGCACTTTAGTCACGTGATGCACATAACATTTTTCCTCCACCTACATTGCAAAACGTACTACAAAAAATACCTTTCATAATATGATCCTTCGCTTCAACAAATTGTGTTCTAACATTTTTCTTGGGCATTTAATCTTCTCCAATTTATATATGCTTGACATTAGAAAAGAATGGTCCAGTGGTGAAAGGGTGTGCAGTCTATAGATTCACAATATTATTTGAAAAAAACAATGCTAAAAAGAACGAGATTTTTCCGAAATCAAAACGCACACTTCCAAGCACATTGTTTTTAATTTCACTCTGTTTTTCACTTTTAGACACTGTTTTTCACTTTCACACTGTTTTCCACTTTTACACTGTTTTTCACTTTCACACTAAAACTTAATTCTATCCTAATTGCTACTGTAATAGTTGTTGACATTAATTGTACATTGGTGGCAATTTTGAAAAATTGTGTTTGGTGCTGATGACATTGCGGCTGAACTGGATTGTGGCTGCCTTGCCACCACTGTTGGCGAAGGAAGTTCTTCGTTGCTGGATAATACTGGCATAGGTCTATTTGCAGTATGATCCAAATTAATATTTCGGTTACTATTCTGGTTTAAAATAGCATGTGCTGTTGCTATTTTATTACCCATCGATTCCTCAATGTAGCCTTCGGCTACTGTGCTGCTCTTCCACCCACCATGTCTTTTCAGCTGAGTCATGGTCCCTCCAGCATTTATAAGAAGAGTAGCTGAAGTTCTCCTGAGTGCATGCCCTGTAAATAGATTTGGGTCGGGGAGGTTGAGAAACTTTGCTATTTCCATTGGTATTTTACCTAAGGAATTTTTTCCCATTACTTGGTTGTAGCATCTTCCATTTCTGTAACAAAGAAATAGTCGAGGAGAATTTGTTGATTTTGGCCGTAAATTAAAATACTTTCGACAAAAATGTAAGAAGTCAATATCTTCAGATGCATTTACAATTGTGAATACACGTCCCTTATTTGTTTTTGAATCACTCACATTTACAATTAGGATGGAATCTTTGTCTTCAACGTCATTTACTGTAAGATTACATAGTTCAGCCGTTCGGCAAGCACCACTAATACCGAAAATCAAGGCTACCTTCTTCGCCAAGTACTTCTCATCTGGTGCATTTAACAAGAAGTTCTTCACCTCCTCTTTCGAAAAAGTTTTAGATTTCTTAGGACGATAACCCACATTTGCCTTTTTCAAAAACGCCCGCACTTTAGTATAGCCACTGATATCTATATCTTGTTTCACCTGAATCGTTGCTTTCAACATAGAATAGATGGACCATAGATAACTTGGCTTACATTTTGTTGACTCTTGCGATAGATAAACCAACAATACATTTTCTGAAATGTTTTCAATTTTGTTCTTATCACACCAATCCATGAATAAACCATAACGCTTATTGTATAAATGCTTCGACTTTTCGGGCAGCAAATTTGAAGTCACATTTTCAGCTTCAGTTTTAATGTTTGGCGGAGTTGATGAATAATAATTATCACTATCACTATCACTCGACATTTTGTAATATTTTTGAATAGAAACTCACAGAAATTACAAAATAACTCACTGCAAATGTCTACTAAACTGTTGCAACAATTGGCAACACTTCGACAACAATGCGTATAGAGGGCTGTTCAAATTCTGAACAGGTTCCCAGATGTTAGGCTATTCTTGCTAAAACTCTAGTAAAAATAAAAAATAAGGTTAGTTTTCATTTTATGATTATGATAGTCACTTAATTCATGATAATATTATAATAATATTTTCTCTAACAGTAGTTATTAAAGCAATTATAAGCTAAAATCTAAAACCTAAAAGCCGGTCGCTTGGTTGGCACTGCTGATTGCGCTATCTATCGGCAGAAGTTGTAACAATTATCAGATGGTCAACCATCTAAAATGGCTGACTCCAGTTGGCGCGTTTCAGATTTGAATCACAGATGAAAAATATTTGTTGGCTGATATTTTGAATAGAACAAAATATGTATTAATTATTATCGTCTACGAATATTAAGTACCGTATGCAATATCATATGAACTTAATATATTTCATGAGTTGATCAAATTTCTGGTTGAAGTATTGAATTCAGTTGACTCAATGACAGACACCTCTATTATGTTTCCTCATCAAAGCTTAGACCTTCTAACCTATTACAATGTAAATTTTTAAAATAGAGATGCTTCCCATGTTATTTAAATGGAGTCACTTTTACTCCCTAGGGAGTTTTTCTACTTTTTAGTACCGAGAGCGAAAAAGTGACACTTTAGTATTATGTTTCAGGGAGTAAAGTAAGTACTTTAGACAGTAGGTGGAGGAAAAAATAATTACATTAAAGGTAATCTGATGAAATTCATTGTAATCCATGTACTTGACGGGATTAGAACTCACGGCTGTTTCTGCATCAGTCTATCCTCTATTGATAGCTCCTTATCTATCTTGGTTAGCGGCCTTATCTAGTCCATATAGGTGTGTGTGTGTGTGTGTGTGTGTGTGTGTGTGTGGTGTGTGTGTGTGTGTGTGTGTGTGTGTGTGTGTGTGTGGGTGTGTTTAAGTTGATGACTTCGTCAATTAGCATTGAAATCCTTTTCAATGCCTTCAAAGATAGAATAGGATAGAAAAAAATGCTTTACTGCGAATCACATGATGGCGATGGGAGCGGGAGAATTTTTAAGCTATGGTTAAATGGTTAGAATCGTCACCGTTATGCGATGCGATTCGAAGTAGTGTGCGAGGCTAATTTACAAGGCCGATTTTCAACTTCTGAGATGCCGCGGACAATAGTCATGAATCGAATAGAATAAAATGCAAACATGGAGTACTTTATTAATAAATGAACATAGATCAAACTTTCGGATTAAATAAGTAGGTTTTCAATTGGAATTGAGTAAAGGAGGTAAATAATTTGTCAGTTCTTTAATTGGCTGAAAATTCGTTGTTAAACTATCCAGAAAAGTAGGTTCACGTTCATTAATGGTTGAAGCTTTTTCTTCAACCGGACCATCTATCTTTCAGACGTTCTAGACAATTTGGTGAGATTTGTTGCTTTTTTATTCGGATTTTCGTTCGGTACTCCTGTTTGCAACCATCTATCAACGTGTGCACTGAGCAGTGAGCACTACCTCCTCAGTATCTCAAGCCCAAGATGGATGGTCGAATCGATTCAATGATTCTCCTTGCTGTCATGCACAAAATCATTCATGACTGATTTTCAACAAGCACTGAACTTGGTAAGCCGCTTTCAACGGTTTAATAATTTTAATTTATTGTAAAACATACTCAGATTATGCCAAAAATGCTGTCCTATCAGTTATGAAAAAGTTATACTTGAAAGAATGATGATATTAGGTATGTTACTCTAGAAAATAAAAAACAGAAAATAATTGAATTGTCCGTAAAGTTTTGAGTAGTCAAACAATTATTGTTCAATAATGAATAAAATTCAAATTATATTAGTATATTCATAATCTTCATGAAATTTTATTTCAACTCCTGTTTTCTTCTATGTTTCATTTTATTGTGAAATAAATCTCTATAAAATCCTATCTTGTTTCATTCTATTCTTGCTGGATCCAATAATCACTAAGATAACAACAGATTGGTTAATTCATTTACTCCATATCCATAATAAAACTCCTTAGAAGGTTATTTGTGTAACGATGTATAAAAAATATCCTTATGATAATGAATTCTAAAATTCATTAAATATTTGAAAGAAGTCCATAGCATAAATATGACAACACTGAACCAACATTATAATATGATACCATAAAATTAATATAGCCCTTTCGTAGTTGAGACATTAATTGATTGATGGTCGTGTACATCGTTGTAGAAAGCACTAGTTGAATTCTATGAAGATTGTAGAAATTATTTATGTTTTAATAATGAATTCTGAAAAACATGCCGCAAAAGCAATGTGGCTACTTGCAGCCATGTGATTGATGAGCTGTCGCAACTCCATTAGTGCTTTCACACAAACGACCCCACAAGAAATGTGTAAACCACTCGTAAATCTCGCAGTATCCAACCGTACAGAGGAGAACGTGGGTCTATTATACCCTAAAATTAGGAAATAAATCTGAAGATAATAATTTTCTGTTTCACTAATCTACTATATATATCCCTTCATGCTAGATACACACATATCGATTTTTGAACGTTCAATTTTTTGCCGTCCCAATATATTCCCAAAAACCCTGAAATTCTATGTGTGTGTAACAAGCCTTAGAGAGAGGTCATTGTAGATTGATGTTAGATCAAAATAAAATGCGTCTGTTTGACCTATGGAACGTGACTAGCTACTTCAGAATCTTAAAATTTCAAATTAATCTAAAAATATTGCATGCGTTTGACTCATAGAAAATTAATAACTCTTATAAGAAAATTCAAAATTATTGTGCAGTAAAATTTCCCACTGATTACAGTTCATAATGATAAAATGGCTGGCCGTCTAACAATATATCATTTTTGTCTTATCTATGGATCTCGTGAAGCGTGAAGCTCCAAGCTCCTTCCTGTGAAGAAAATATATGAATAAAATTCATATTTAAATTCGAGTGCAATATAAAAATGTTGCTAAAGAAATATAATCAATTCACAATGAATAAACTATCTGCACTAATTTTTGCTTATATCAACTACAAGTGAACGTTGTTATGAGGATGGTAATTAAGCTGCGCTGCATCTCTGGTCGTCTATTTACTATTCACTCAGTTCGTAGGCTACTAAATTGCATTATGTATCTGCAACTTACCTTGAGATAATTACATGTAAATGACCTTCAAACACATCCTTTTAGATGCGTTCGTCCTTGAATAGAATACTTATGATGAATAATGAATGATGCCACCGTTATTATACAATAATATCATAGTTATTTAGCTAGGTGGTAGATATCAAGATATGGCATCTTTATTGTATTATAACCGCAAAACGTAAAAAATCCTATAAAAAACTGATGATTCGCTGCAAAAAATGAAGGCAGAATTAGATAGAGGAAACACACAAGGCTACAGAAAAGCCTCTAGAACCAAAAAACCTCGCAGTTTCACTGGGAGCACTGGTACCCCTAAAGTTTCTTGACACATTTAAAGCAGCTGCACATAACAAAGTCATGATTAGCTTTCTTGTTGTGCTAGCTATTATATGACTACTGACTGACACTTTATGTCCGTCAATTGCTCAAATTCATACAAAAAATATGTTCAATTGTTTCTGTTACACAATTTCTATTGACTAACGTTATAACGACGAAATGGCTTCTCTTTTATTGGCTAGCTTGTGATAGGCTGAATTTTCCGTTAACTCCTATTTGCTCTCCTCATCACAACTAAATCACTGCTCTTTCATTGGTTATCTCGATTTTTTGTTATTCAAATCCTATTGGCTGCCATAATTACGAAAATCTGTGCTTTTTCATTAGTTATCTTTTGTGATAGGCTGAGTTTACTTTAACGCAACTGTTATTGGCTCTTATCATGACGTTGAAATCGCTGATCTTTCATTGCTTACCTTGTGGTCAGTGAGTGTAGAATGTATACACATACATTATTATTACATTCTTTTTTATTTAGAATATAATACATTCTATTACATTTTATACTCACTGCTTGTGATTTAAACACTGAAGATGCTTCAATTGAGAATTTCAAGCTAGTAGCGTATGTTTTCTGGTAGGTAAAAGATTCTTTGAAGCTGTCTAGAAAACTGAGATTCTTCTTCTGAAAATACGCTTTCTATTCATTCCCATTATAAACCAAAAAAAGAAAGAATAACGTACACAAAACACAAGGTATGAAGAATCAATCAATAAAATATTTATGTAAGACTATAATATCAGTAAATATCAAAATGAACAATAATATTATGTGTGTATTGACTATTGAGTCTGAATCTGTTCTTTTTTAGATAAGAATTGACTCATTTTTCTGTTAGATATACAGTATTACCCTCCTTCTTGATACCACTTCTAATAATAGAAGTATCACTTTGAAACCCCATTTTGATGTCGAACAATTGAGAAAGCTCTTTACTGAGACCGAGCTCTGTTATCAGAGTTGTTTACACGTTGTTATATTTTTATAGATGGCAATCATCTCGCTGTATTCTAGTGGAATCGCGAAAATTTTGTGAGCTCAGCTCCAACGGGTTACTTCTCCACTTTATTGTTTGAAATAGACGAATTCACTTAAAACTGTCAGCATTGATTGAATTGAAAGCATTGATGTTATTTACAAGCAATGCTGACATATTAAAAGTGAATCACCATAGCTGAACTTGGGCGGATCGATCGTTGATGCTACCCATAAACTTTTATCTGATTCTCACTCCCAGTATCCATCCTCTTTTATCTGATTCGCACTCCATTTCGCTCTTTCACTCGTTTTTTTCACGATATTTCATTGTTATGCTCGGATCGAGCCGCGATAACGGTCTGATACCGTTTGCTGCAGAGTTCTGTAGAACTGGAATTAATGTGCCCCATGGTGTACGCTCACTTTCTGCACTCGCCTCATCCAGTTCGCTTTGCTTTGAAATCGATTTCAATTCATATCTTTAAGCTTGGTAACTGTTTCCAGTTCAAAGTTCTTAAATTTAATTATTACTGTGATTCTAATTGAAGAACTAATTGAAGTTTCAATCTGTCATTACTGCAATGAAAATGAAGAGTTGCTCTTTAAATTGTTACTTTCTTGTTTTTTGCTTTTATAATTCAACTCATTGATGAAATGATAATAAATCTAGTAATAATTCACATTTATAAGCTTTGTAACCTTTTTTCATTTCAAAGTTCTTCAAGTCAATTGAATTAGTTTGGAATTATTGCAATGAGAATCAAGAGTTGCTACATTACATTATTAGTCTTTAGGTCCTTTCTTTGATACAAACTCATTGATGGAAAAAAATCGAGCTAAATTCATTTACGATTGGTAACCTTCTTGTATTTAAAGTCGATTGAATTAGTATGACATCGTAATGGAAATTTAATAATTTCAATATCAAAGTTCTGGTATAGGCCTACCGTTAAGTCAATTGAATCGATTGCAAAGAAAATTGAAAAGTTCTATTACTTCCTTGTTTCTTGCTTTGATGATAATTCAACTCACTAATGAAATGAATAGATATCTGTACTTAATGCACAGTTTTGTACATGTATATTTTTCAATTTCATGATGTATTTAATGGATAGAGTCAGTTAGATTATCCTTGAAATATGGCCAATTGAAAAATGAGTGTTGCTACATACTATTTTCTATAGAACGTCATAAGTGCGTTTGTACTATCGGGAGGAGGAATAATACCTAGTGTAGGTCCAATTAACCACAACGAATGCATACTGGACCTCTTCTAATAATAATTAATCAAAATTATTGAAAACATGTGAGGATTTCTGTTATACTCATTGTATTATCTATCCTATCATAGAATAATTATTGAGAATCACAGAAAACCCTATACCGGAGACGACCATCTATAATCAAATTACGGATAGACTTTCTCCCAGCTCAATAGTTTTCCTGGTAACACAGGAAAAAATTCTCGTTTTTATTGTCGGGATGAAGGAAAAGCCGCTGCATCTGTAACGCTCTATTGAACATGTTGGAACCTCACTGTCGGTTAACTGGTAAAGGTGGAATACAATGTTATAGCATGATATTATATTGTAATGCCTGGTTGCAGTAACCGGCGAACCGATATCAATCTAAATCTGAGATTAGTCCTATGTCAATTAAGTGTGATCAACTGATTCACGATTGATCCATCAAAGCCCAGCATTATCAGACTATAATTTAGCACTTCGTGAGATCGGACTCTCCAAAAAAGTAGAATTTCCAAATCAAACTATTTTCCCATTAATTGTATTAGTAATCTACGTACTTATAGATCATAATAACCCAAAATTAACTGTCGGTTTCAATTGTCAAAAATTTACAGTTTGTTGAAGCATCAACGGAATGCGAATATTGATTTGACCTGACCACTGAAGAGTGAGGTCGTTGACTGATTAAACAAGAAGAAAAATGAGACAAAAAATAAGAAGAATATCTCAGGCGAGCTCCAGTGCAGATTAAATTTACTATGTCAGCTGGCGAACCCCTCTTTCATCTGTCACTGAGAGAAAAACGAAAGAAACGTTAAATAGATTTCACTGTCACAGACGAGAGAAAGGATAAAGGTTAGCTCAAGTAGGTGTACAGAAAATGGGATTGTTGTACTTGGAGATAGAGATCAGAATGATCCTACAAACGCTAGCAAATGGAAAAGACGGTCATTTTGTCAATAAAGACAGGCAATGTTTTTGTTGATTCCTTCTTTTTCTACAATCTACATCTACAAGATCAACCATTTTGATGTTCTTTAATATCCTTCTTCTCTTTTCCTTAGCATCCTTATTCTCTTTTCCTTTTTTCTGAATTCTATTTTAAAATACGAGAAACAGGACTACATCTGCATAGTTCAATGATGTAATGTTATGCAGACTTCTTGGTTGAGAAAGTCTCGATAGCTGGTATTGTTGTTGAGTATTGACGAAGACAAATTCCTCCTCCTCCTCTTTTATAGTTTTCATTCTACTGACTGTGATGTTGACGTATTGATGTTCTGCAAATTTCCATTTCATCTCTCATGCAGATTGAACTGCATTTGCAATTCTAATTTGCATGTTCATATAACTTCCATCAACTATCGATAAAAACACAAATTCAGTGGAAACAACTGTATCGATTTTGTATGGGTGTTCTGAATATGAGCTTGTTTGAAGATGATAGATAGAGGAATTTATAATCAACTACAGAACTCAAGAACTGAAGGGGAAAGACTGGTGTTAATGAGAAATGTGAAGAAAAATTTACTCTTTTACAGAGATCTATTCTGTTAGTGAGCCCCCAGGCTAGAATTCACTGAAAATGCCATAGTTGATCTATTGAAAGCAGTAGAAAGTCAAGAAAAATAGTTAATGTTGCATTAATTCATCAATTTCATGAATCATTGTATTCAATCAATTTAGCTGGCAGCTGATTAGTGATTATAAAGTTTTATGTACTTTCAATGTTATCCTCAAAAAGGACGAAGGAGTGGGTCAATTTCGTTGGCAACAAACTCAATAATGGTTCAAAGAATACGATATGTGATGAAAATTTGAAATTGATTGATGAAATCAATCATCGTCGAAAATAAATGTAAACTCACAAACGAACAACGACTCGAGTAGTTGAAAGTAGCAACTTGCAAAGCTTGTTCAACAAATCATATATTTACTAATGATTCCCTGGGTTGGAGAAGTTGCCCAAGAACTGTTGTATTGTAAACTTTGAAACCCGTTGCTTTTAATTATACAGAGTTGATGAAAATCATGGAAACAGCTAAATATTTCTCTAACAAGAATAATTTGACAGTAGGTTTCATTAGGGATTCTATTTGAAATAAAAATTACTCTGTTGCTTCAACATCTTTTAGCCACATATGAATCCAAATTCATTTTTTGAAATGAGAAGGTGGTCATGTGATATATGATTTCGATGCAGAGTTCCAAGGGAAAATAAATGACGAAACCCGCACATTGATATCTCAATCCGTATCAGTTTGTAAAAGTTGTAAATTATGTTGCATAAACCAGCTGAAATAATGGCCAATATGAATAAAACCAGAGCAAATGCTCATGAGCAAGAGCATGGAGCATAAGGCTTAGCTCATGAGCAAAAGGTAGAAGCAAAAGCATTTGCTCATTTTTATATGAATAAGCTTTACCTTATACTCTTACCTTATGCTCCTGAACTCTGGAGCAAATGCTCACGTATTTTAGAGATTTTTCATCAGCTGATTCGCTTTTGTAGCCTTAGTTTGTTTTTATAGCTCACGGAAACGCTAAATATGCAAGTAGGGTGCACCGCTTGTGTTTGCGTCGTCTGTTCTGTTTTCTATTAATGAATAGAGTTTTAGGTTAGTTGAGTTTAGAATTTTGAAATAATAGCGTGAAAAAATGTCATCTCTATAATAATCTTCAGCATATTCTTATAATATCAATAGCCTTCTTATAATCGTCTACACTCTCATCTTCTTAAATGCCTATTTCCTATTTTGTGATGGCTATATTCATAACAGATCTTTTGTATTTATTCTTTTGTAGGGATAATGGTGATATATATCATGGTTTAATCTATTAAGAGTTTTATATTTCTCAACTATTGGTTGTGATCGTATCTGGTATAGTTTCTTCTTCCTCATACGGATTAGTTGAGCCATTTTACTATGAGCAAAAGGTGATAAGCTGCTCTAGACTAGACTCACCTTTTTTGAAGCTTTTACTTTTGAGCAAATGCTCAAACTATATTTTTGATGAGCATGAGCAAGAGTGGTTTTTGGTTATTGGTCTTTATGTGTGTGTGTGTATATGAGTGTATGTGCGTCTGTTTACACGATATCTCATCTCCCAATTGACGGAATGACTTGAAATTTGGAAAGTAAGGTCCTTGCAATATAAGGATCCGACCCGAACAATTTCGATCAAATGCAATTCAAGATGGCGGCTAAAATGGCGAAAATGTTGTCAAAAACAGGCTTTTTCGCGATTTCCACAAAAACGGCTCCAACGATTTTGATCAAATTCATACCTGAAATAGTTATTGATAAGCTCTATCAACTGCCACAAGTCCCATATCTGTAAAAAAAAATCAGGAGCTTCGCCCCATCTATGCAAAATTTGATTTTAGATTCTCAATTATCAGGCTTCAGATACAATTTGAACCAAAAATTCCGAGTGGAAAAGATTCAGCATAAAAATCTTTACAATTAATGTTCAGTAATATTTTCACCTGAAATTGAAAATAAGCTCGAAATTCGATAAAATGTGATTATTTCAATTGCAAAGTGTTGGCAACAGTTGATTCTATGAAATCATTCTCTATGAAGAGATAGCAGACATCGTTTGTCTCCAGCGTTATTGTCCTGACACCAGCTGGCTCAGATCTTTGAATTAGTATACTTCAGATGCACGGGAACACTAGCGTCAGGTAATCAATTTTCATAACGGCAAGGAAAGTTGTTTGAATGCGCCACACCAGATTTTTTCTTATGCACTTTCAATGTAATTTTTATATCCTGAAAAAGGACGAAGAGTAAGTCAATTTTGTTATCGAACTTGTCCTGTAAAAAGGTTCGAAGATGTTCAACATTTGAAGCTAATTGATCAATTCTTTCTAAAGAACATACAAGTTTTGTATTGAAAAACATACAAACAGGATTTACGAAGACTTACAAGTACTTAAAGGACTTACACATACAAGGAGGACTTGAAAGTCCTTACTCCGTCTAATACAGATTTTTTTTCATTTCAAACAGACGGACAACGACTTTGGCCTTTAGTAAGTCAAAAGTGAGAACTAGCTAACGCTCGTTCAATTATTTATTATTATTTATTTAATCATAGGCATTAGATACAATCCAGAAAACAACAGACATTCAGCCAAAACTGCTTTTAACCTTAATTATTTAGAATAAACAATCCAGACGCTATGTAGGTTATACAAAGAAAATTTTATTCCAGAGGTTATCCAATGTTATTACCTACATAGCTAACTAAATTTTGGAAAGCTATCCACTTTTCGAGAATATTCTGTTATCGATCCATCTTTTTCTCACTGTTGAATAAAATTGATTGAAATTTGAAGAAGACTCAAGTGAAAACTTGAAAACTTACACTCACATTAGTGGGTCAGAATTGTTTCTTGCTGGTATGTGAACATTATCGAGCAGCTACATTGGGTTTTATCAAGCTAGTTAATTTTAATCTGTTTAGCATTCAAACAATATTCTCAATACAGAAACATGGATGCAAATGAGTCTGAAATTAATTAGAGGAGGAAATGCCTCTACAGAAAAAGGGGAGACTAATTTGGGTTTGGAATTGTGCTGGTTTGCAGGTTTTTTTTGGAATATTCCTAGAGGTGTGAGATTTATACTTTCCGGCTTACTAGCAGAGGGAGTTTGCGCTTACACAGACCGATAATTTAAATGTGGAAATATTATAGAAGCTGGTTGTTGGGCGTGAAAATCGCTCTGTGTGTACGGCCACATTTAACGCAACGCTGTATATATATACAATCACAATTTCCGGACGACAATAAAACATGGAGCCACCGACGCGAAACGCGACGTTTTTTGCCGTTCCGAATTTTTCGTAGAACTAACGATCCAACACTCTCAATCTCTCTGCACTATTTTTCTCCCTCTCTGTCTTCTAATTCGAGCCTGTTACTCTGGCGGATTATAAATTTCTTCCTCCGAAGAAAAAATGCCTGAGAATAACCTTGTGACCTTTACAGTGTTCATATTATCCTTTGGCGCTGCTACCGAACTACCATCCAAAGTAATGGCATTCCGCGTTTTGTACTTTATTGCTCTAAAACGAAGATGTAGTTTTCCCGTCTTGAATGTTTTATTGGTGCCGTATTGAGTTTCCAGGATTCGCTTCTTCCAGTGAGAAATGTATCCGTCCATTTATCGACTGCTTTTATTATTTATTTGAAAAATAGGATATATTGGAATGATTTTAATGGGTACTTGACTCGATACTTAATAGTGTTGATCATAAATTCTGTCATACAACTGTAGGAATATTAGAAAGTGAATGGAACTACAGTAGCTGCTTAAAAGTTTGCACCAACTTGTACTTGGATTATTCTGGAATTTAACTATAATTAAATTATATTTGTTGCTTCACTGTACTAACTTGTTCCTTTAGTAGTTCAAAAGTCATAAATACAGATAATAATGTACCCGTTTCTCTCATCCATACTGAAGCTGTAGTCTATACTCATTTTTGAGTTTGCCCAAATAATGAATAACCAATATTATAATAATGAGGTTTGTATGATTATGTATATAATTATGCTTTTCTTATCATTATCAAAAACTACAGAGCGATTTAAGAGATTTTTATAGTACGAATCAATTCTTATAATGTACTGTAATCATTTGAAGAGCTCCATTCCAAAGCCTGCTAAGTCAATATTTTCCGATTTCTGTTTTTCAGGTTATATCTCATCAAAACATATGACTTTATCATTTGATAGTGTGTGTTTCTTGCCAAAACCTGCTTAGCCCAGTCAATGGAGGTCCAAAAAGCAGTTTCGATCCGAAAATTTAATAAAAGCTGAATTTCCAGAAATAAAATAAAACCAGAGGGTCATTCTCCCAAAAGTCCCAAGTCCCTTTCCGCCCCAGCTCCATAAAACAAGAAAAATGCAGGTAAACACGGGAAATCAATTATCTCTGTAACCATTAATCGGAGACAGTTCTATTATATACCATTCGATTCATCACATTATGGACTACAATATTAGTTCCATTCATTTTTTCAATAGAATAAACAGTTTTTTTGATAAAATAATATATATATGTAAAAATTTAGAAAGTTTGTGATTTTTGTTTTCTTCGATTAACTTCGATGCAAGTAGTTTCAAAGAGAAATGAGCCAAATAATTAATGTAGCCACTGTCATTGCAAATCCATTGATGTATATTGTTATGTATTTGCGATTCGATTTTACGCCTTGGAAGGGGAAACAGTCGACGCGGTACGGCGTGGCTGACTCTCTTCACCATAGTAAACAGTAAAATATTAGGCCTACTGCTTTTTAAGTAGTATTATTAGTAGTATTATTACTAGTAGTATAAGTCTTATTTACACTATGGCGCTCGAAACAATCAATTTTGTCTATTGTTTTGACATGCGATGAAACTAATTTTCACATTTTAATTCTCTAAATTCTCTAAAATCATTTGGTTGTTATATATGTGCTAAAGCTAAATCATGCATTCTATGACAGACAAAGACATTTTCTGCAACCGATAAAATATTCATACTATTACATAATAATTGTAATACATATTTAATATATGTGTGTATGATCATAATTCTATGCCAAAATTTATCATAAGTTATGAATGGCAATAACTGAGATAAATCATAGATTACAATAGTGTTAACAGTAGAAATTTCCTGAAAAATCATAGCGTGCAGTGTTTGCTGTTTTCTACAGTTAATATTCTCTAAGCCAGGTTTATAAATGATAATATACCTACAGTTGAGCCAAATATATATGACGGCTGAGACATCAAGAAATTATACATTGGGCTTGTTGAGTTGAAACTTTCTATGATTCTCTCTGTAAAGTAGCTTATCTTCCGTTCTTACTAGTTGAATCTACATTATCTAGACAGTCCAATATGAAAATTCAGTAGATTCTGAAGATGAAAGCCATGCAAACATACAAATTAAGGAAGAGTAAGCATGCATAAAAGGTAGGAAAATCATGAATGTGATTCACATTTAAGCACAAAGTAGCCTACCGTATAAGATGAATTGAAAGATGATTCATCATCTTCTATTATTTTTGTTAACATATCGATTTTTCACTTCCACTCGCATCTTGTCATTCATTACACAAGGGCCTTAATGAGAAATTTATAAATGGGAGTAAATCATGAGCAGAATCATACTGGAATCACAAGGTTGGCAGAAACTTTTCTTGATGTCGATCAATGTTGATTGATATTAATTTTGATTCGGGCACCAAAAGAATAGATCATTTTCTATTTGAAGCATTCAAATTAAATCTATTGAACGTGATTTTTCATGACTTGGCATTCACAGATTTAGTTGGGTGAAGCTATTTGAAAAATGTACCTGATTAAGTATCGTACAGTTAAGTATCTGGGCCTCATATTGGATAGTAGGGTCACTTGGTCAGATCATGTACAGATAAAAAATGAGTTATTTGTATTCATAAGGAAGTTCTATTACCTCAGACAGTTATGTCCAAAAGAAGTATTGTTACAATTATACCATGCAATTATTGGTTCTAGAATAAATTATGGAATAATATGCTATGGGAGTGCATACAATGTTCATATTAAACCTGTGATTACTGGTCAGAAACATATATTAAAAATAATTTGTAATAAACCTAAACAATATAGTTCAATGATGCTCTTCAGAGAACTATCAATATTATCAGTGAGACATTCTTTTCTATTCAAAGCATTGCTGGATTTAGCTGAAAATAATTTCGATATGCAACAGATGAGAGAAAGAATAAACCTCAGGAATTCACAGGACATTAACCTCCCAAAACCAAGATTAGAACATTCCAGACGACACTTCAAATACATAGCTATAAAAATATTCAATTCACTTCCAGTAACAACAAGGAAAATAATGTCACGTCAGTTATTTAGAAAAGAAATCAAGAAATTCATTTTACAACTAGACAACCCGAATGATTTTTTTACTAAATTAATATAGGTCTAAATTTAGTATAATTTACACATTACACAACATGAACACTGCAACAATCAAATATCATTGTACTCACAAATCCCGTCCGGTAGGCGTAAACAGTAAGACAGTATCAAATTTCAATCACTGTCTCTTTCTTCAAAACGCATTCATTTATGGTCTAATTACATCAGCACTTTGAAAAAAAAACGAAACGTTAACTATGAATAAAATTGAACTAAATATGAAAAAAACAGCGTGTGTGTGTGTTTGTTTGTGCGCATGTGTGGATGTGTGTGCGTATGAATGTGTGCGCATATGTGAATGTGTGTGCGTATGAATGTGTGCTAGAATGATTATAAATATTGACATATTGATTTATTTCAATATAATACCATATTCAATTATTATGTTCTTCATGATATAATATTTAAATTTGTATATAAATATTTTATTATATATATTCAAGTGTCCCCACACAGGGTAGCCTATAGGGAACACATATTAGAAATTAGGAAATAATATTGTATTTGATTTTTGGAATGCATTTGATTTTTATACCATTCTTATGGATTTTTATACCATTCTTATACCATTCTTTGATCTTTATACCATTCTTATGGATTTTTATACCATTTTTATACCAGGGTTTTTATACCATTCTAGTTCATTGTGATCATTGAAGGGTTGAAGTGATGAGTTAGTTCAAGTGAATTCTAGTACACAAGTATTTTGTGCTTATAATGGGCTCTTCTTTATTTTCTATCGATGTTTTGCTCCAGTAAAGAAAATTGAAAATGATGGTTTTACATTTTATAAGCTTTCTTAATATTATACATCAACGGTAATATAAATTTGATAAGTCCAGTATTAAATTAATCGATGTTGATTTTAATTGTATAGCTTTTTATCAATGTTACATGCACTGTTTGCAATTCATCACTATTCTCTCAAGAATTAGTTTTTTTATGTATTTCATGATCTGAAAATTGAAATTTAAATGCTATTTGGATGACGTTCACATTCCACTGATTTTTTTCACAATAATTGTTGCGTTGAAGAGTGAGGCAATTTAATCCATTTGGAAGTAAAAGTAAATCACAGTGCAATTTGAACAGTGGATAGTAACTTTGAAATTCAGTTGCTCAATTCATTTCGGCTTGATACTATCATTTGTAATTTGAGTTGATCAGAAATATGCATTGTATATAATTTTTATATTTAAGTTTGACTAATCTTTTATCACAGTCTCGCTCTCATTCATAAACATGATAATCCTAAACACATCGATTACCTTAAAGATGTAGCTTATCTTACGTCGAACAATGTACAATACAAACAATTTTCATTAAATTACTACTATGATGATCATTGGAGTTTCTGCCTGTGATTGAGAAAAAGTCATTTTATGAGCCTTCAAATTCGTACGTAGAAAAAGTTGCATTTTTATTAGAAATTTTGTTATTATTACTATTTATTAGATACTGTACATTGACTTTTGTGATTATAGAGATCAACTACTTTATTCTGAATCACGATAAGGATAAATAGGGAAATTGTGAGATGGGGATAACATTCATAGTTAAATTTACATAGCATCAATTTGAAAGCTCTGATAATAATGATTTGAACGGAACTGCAATTCTGGCTTGGTATTGCCTCTTCATGTTCAGTGAGAATAGAAAGCTTCAGAGTAATTCGTTCTCACTATATGTGATAATATTGGTAACATTTGTTAATATTTGAACCAAATGAGCAAAAAATTAATCTACTTTCAGCTTGAAATTTTTCATCTTATCAGGAGTGCAGTGTTATCATATAGTATCTCAGGTAGGCCTACCCTTTTATTTTTTTGTTCACGTGATCTGATGATGTTCATTCCATTATCAAGTGTTTAAATTATAAAGAATAATGAAACAAGAAAAAACACAAGAAGAGCTATGAAAAGAAATTTTGAATCTTCATTTTTCACAGAATAAGGATAAGATGAAGGAGTCGGTCCCATTATTATATCATGAAAAACATCAATATCAGAATCTGGAGTTATCAAATTGTGATACCACTGACTCGTATTGAGAAGGCACACTTCAAATTGATATTATAATAAATTCTGTGAGCAGACAACGAAATCCTGATTTTTATCATGAGCATGCTTAAATCAAGAAAATTAGAATATTGTTTTAGAGTATTGAAAAGTGAAAATCTAGATACAGCGCATGTCAAAACAATAGACAAAATTAATTGTTTCGAGCGACATAGTGTAAATGAGATGCAGTGTAGAAAGCAGTATTATTCTGTTTACTATGATGAAGGGAGTCAGCCGCGTCGGCTGTTTCCCCTCCCACAGAGTCAACTTGAATCGCAAATACATAACAATATATATCAATGAATTCGCAATGAAAGTGGCTACAATTATTCGTCTCATTTTCCTTTAAAATTACTTGCTTCGAAGTAAATCGGAGAAAACAAAAAAATCAAATCGAAAAACCCCTAAATTTTTACATATATATTATTTTATCAAGGAAACTGTTTGATGTATTGAGAAAATGAATATGACTTATATTGTAGTCCTTGATTTAACTAATCGAATGACATATGATAGATTTTTTTTTCGA
This sequence comes from Nilaparvata lugens, assembly GCF_014356525.2. Lineage (NCBI taxonomy): Eukaryota > Metazoa > Arthropoda > Insecta > Hemiptera > Delphacidae > Nilaparvata > Nilaparvata lugens. The sequence continues at coordinate 55,157,692 of NC_052506.1, read as the reverse complement.
TTAATGGTTACAGAGATAATTGATTTCTTGTTTGCTGTTTACTATGGCTAAGAGAGTCAGCCGCGCCGTACCGCGTCGACTGTTTCTCCTTCCACGGCGTCAAATCCATTCGCAACTACATAACAATATACATCAATGGATTTGCAATGAGATTGGCTACATTAATTATTCGGCTCATTTTTCTTTAAAACTACTTGCTTTGAAGTTAATCGAAGAAAACAAAAAAATCAAAATCTCAAACCCCCTAAATTTTAACATATATATTATTTTATAAGAAAATCTGCAAATTTTATTGAAAAAATGAATATAACTAATATTGTAGTCCATAATATAACGAATCGAATGGCATATAATAAAACTTACTGTTTCCGATCAATGGGTACAGAGATAATTGATTTTCCTTGATAACCTGCATTTTTCAACTTTGAGGGGGCTTAGGGGGGAAAGCTTCAAGGGGATTTCTTGGGACTTTTGGGAGATTGACCCTCTGGGAGGGTACTATCGATGGTGAGAGATTCAGCTTTTATTTAATTTTCGGATCGAAAAAACCTTTATTGACTGAACAACTCCCCAATCAAAAACAAAATGACTATTCGGTGTGTAACCATCCAGCAGTGCGGTTAAAGACACATGCGCTAAAGACATTGCTTTGTTTCGAATAATTGTGATGTCTTCGGTGTTTAGAATTAATTGATTTTAAGTAAATTATTTATTTTGCAGTTGGAAATTATCTATATAATTCTAAATAAATTATCTTTATACTTCCAGCGAGAATTCATTGGCACAGAGAATACAGTGATTCAGCAACGGTTTTTCCCAATTTGCACACAAATTATGTTTTCGACTTAGCAGGTTTTGGAATGGAGCTCTTCATTTGCTCATTAGATTGTTCTCACTTTGTTTTGAGTTAGATTCACTATTGTTCCTAAAATGTTCCTAAACTCTATTCACAGCATAAGAAGCGTGCATGAAGACTGATGGGGTGAACTGCTGAAACCATTTTAACTGCTTCGCTGGTCCTTCGATTAGGTTTTAAATGAAAAGGTGGGTAATAAATGACAAATATGGTTGACCTTACACCCTCTACTTCCTCCACTTTATGTACTGCTTCCACCTCCTTCCTTCTCCATCTCCTTCCTTTTCTACTTCCTTCCCCTCCCACTGCTTGTTCTTGCTCTGGTGACTCATTACATCTTTTTTCACCCTCCTCGTCAACCACACATTTTTCCACTTCTTCCTCCTTATCGTCCACGTGATTATTTTTTGTTTCAGTTACTCCTCGAGGTACTCTCACTCCTCATACTCCTCATCGTCTCTTCCTTCATCATTGATATCTTCCCTTTCCTATTCTGCTTTCTTCTTTCCACTACCATGCTTAGGGAAGGGCTCCCAGCTCAGGTTCGGGTTCTAGCTCCCAGCTAGAAGGGAACCGTCTAGATCAGCTTTCTTGCTTCTTAGCGGGATCGCTTCAAATCTCAGCTTAGTTTAAGACTACATTGTCAGACGTGTTTATTGGCGTTCTGCCTCCAAGTCACCATATCGGCACAAGTCTCCAAATCGGCTTTGTTCTTCGTGAAACAGTAACTCAACACCCCCAACAAGCATATTGTTCAATAAGATTGCTACAACGACTCCTGGAATTCTACTGATTTACTTATCAGTTTTTAGTCGAAGAAGCTGAAATAAAAACAATTTTCAAGAGAATCCAATATCTCTATCTCTATCTAGCACGTCTATCTATAACTGTCATTCCATGTATCAAATAATTCTTAATATAAATAATATAAAAACTTGTAGTACCCTTTTATTAAAAACTTTAAGACATTTTAACGACTAATTTCGACCATTGGCCATTAAGTAGCCCATATAAGTGAAGTGATTTTATCAAATAATACTTATATGATCTATCAACATTTATATCTCTTTATTTTTGGCAATATCCCTTTCTCCCTCGAAAACCGTACCTTGATTAGGTAAGGTACCGTATCTTGTTACTATTGTAAGTACTGTAATAAAATTGAAACTATTGCTTTTGACGAATTCGCATTTCTCCTTCGAGAACAGAACAGAACTTAGAACAGACCTTGTCTGGTCTATGCAAGATCAGGAACACACAAGGAAAATAATGTCTCCCCTCAAATCATCATTTTTCCTAATTGAATTTGACGTATTATCCATAAAAGGGGATATATAAGGGGTTCTGTTCCCCCTTGAAACAGAACATTACCTACAGTCATTGTCAGTTAAAATACAATAATTAGTCATTATGTCATTTGTGACATCTAGCAGCTTAGTTACTTGACGGAATTTACCATAGTTCTGCAATTCAGTCCTGCTTTATTGAACTCTGAGGAATAGGGATTCTTCTATAAAATAGAAATAATTTAATTTATCAGACGCAATTCGTTAGTATTTTCTTTAGCTATCAGTAATTTGAAGATTAATCAAACTGATGTGAAACCCTTATTTCCACGGTTCTGATTCACGAAGTTGTAGATTATTCAACCACAGAATATACTCGTAGTTTTGAAGTTTTCCCTGATTTAACCCACCTATGATGTAATCAGAGCAATAACAAAACCCTTTTCTCTCTCTCTCTCGCTTTCTTTCTCTCTCTTACTCACTCACTCACTCTCTATTATATATTACTGTATTCACCATTGTAAAAGCTCTTCTCACTAATTTACCATCAATATTCATTTAAATTGCATAGTAATCACAACCAAACCAGTGTCTCTACATTCAAAAATAAATTAACTCCTCACATCCACCAATAAATTAGCAAATAATTTGGGTTTCGTCGATGTATTCCATTGTTGTAAAATGTCAATTTCTGATTAATCTAGCAGTGTCGATTAGCTCTCTTGATAATTAGGGATCGATTCATCCTCTAATCATAGCACATTCAGGGCACGTTATGTCATCGAATTCCAAATTAATTCCTTTGTGTCTCACAAATTTGTCAGCACCGTAACTAACAACATTCTTCCATGAACATTTCAAATTCCAATAATTCAGCAGTGCCTCACCCACCCCCCTGACCAAAAATGTTCTATTGTAGTCTCTCATAATTCTTAGAACCATGAATTTCTCGAATATTCTTCTCCACAATATGTTACCGACTGGGTTGAATTTGAATTTAAAAATACAATAATTGAATGTCCATTGATGTCCCATTTTTCAAATGGGAAATTTTATACTCCTTAGTCTCCTCACTCGTATAAAATAATTTAATTATAACTCCTATATAATTCCTGATTAAGATTCGAAATCTATATTCATTCTAAAGTCGTTTTAAAGTAATTGCTAAATATTTATTTTATCATTTTCGTGAAGAGGTTTTGTTGTTTCTCTCAACTGATCCAACTATATAAACCTTCTTTTCAGCATTTCATCTAGGAATCTTTGTAGTATTCGTGAACAGACATTTCCCCAACCCTTCATTCCATCATGAAAAGTTTTCACCTTCTTTCTACTGAAAAATCTTGTCAACTCTCTTTCATTTTATCAGAGAGTTTTTCTGAACAGAGATGTCTCCAAGCCTTCATTTTATCATGACGTTAGGAGTCGTGCACTGTGCACCCGAATTTGTATCATGACAAGAACAAAGTGAGCTGAGTATCTCGTGCCATTAAATATTAAATAAGAACAACTGGGTCGGGAAAGCATCAGCAGCACTAGCGACTGAGGACGTCTTTATGAGGTGAATACTGAATGTTTCGTGTGTCGTGTAGAATTTTTTCTCAGCTGCGCCTTGTCTCACGCTCGCCCCACTTTCCCCACGTTCTATCAAGTAAAAATAATAGTGTCTTGAAAAAGTCTAGACCAATTTGGAAGGAAGGTCTTCATAACCAGTAAAGGTCACTGTATATGCAGCCTTGTGATATTTTTTTATGATTTCGACGAATGTTGGATTACATAAGAGATATTGTCATATTTAAAAAATTGTGGTGTGGTGCAATCATGATTTAGTATGTATTTAATTAAAAACAAATAACATTATAGGTTAGTGGCCGTGAATTTTGTGTTACATTTGGTGTCACTATAGAGAAAAGATAGCATAATATGTTATGCTATATTTTCTTTATGGTGTTACACGCATTTTTCTACATGGTAAGATTCAAATTCCAATCTCGTTTTGACGTAAATCACAATTCACAAAGCCGTGTGGAAGGCAGAAAAGTGGGGAATAACAGAGTTGTTTTCGAACTTTATCAAATAACGATGGTTTTGTCAAGAAATCTATGTTGCGTTTGAAATTGATGATTTTTTTCCAAACATCACCAGTTACCTGACCAGTGAATCTGACCATCCAAAAATGGCTCATAGCTCAATCACTGCAACAAATATGCTCAAAAAATCTGACCTGCATGTGGAATAACGCATTTTCTTTTTAGCCCAATTAGTCAAATTAATAGCACAACGTTGTTCTTGCAAAGCTCGGAACCAATTTTTGTTTCGGTTTCAGTACTTTTTCTGCCGTGTCACTTTGAAGTTGAACGAGTGGGCACCGCAACTCGCTTTTATTTCCACGCTCACTTTTCCATTCTTGTTTCCGCACTTCAGAAATCGTTCAGAAAAGCTCACGTTGCCTCAACCGCTGGCACCGCGCTGAGTTTTGCCCATTGACGAATCTCATTAGAAGCCAAACTGAGTTTTCTCAACGATATGATCGTTGTGGTAACAGGCCTTCTCCTCCACCACCACATCCTCTTTCACTCTTCTCCTCCTACTCATTCCCATACCCCTCCTCCGCCTTTTTCACCTCTTCCGACTCCACCTTCCCCTCCACCTACTCCTCATCATCCTTTGCATCCTCCTGTTCCTCCTCCTCCTTCCTCCCCCTCCTACTCCTCCTATCCTCCTGTTCCCTCTCCAATTCTAGTTCCTCGTATTTTACCTCTCTTCCCGCTCTCTGCGTAATCATCTCCTCCAGCCTTTTCCTCACTCACGGCGCCTTCAACAAATGGAAAAACTTCCTGTCTACTTTTCCAGCTTTTTCCGGCTTCCATCAAATGTTCCTGTTTTTGACCGGCTTCTTCATCTAAGAGAATCCTCATCTATCAAATCGCTCATTGTTCGCTCGTTCACGTTGATTATGGTCGAAAGCCGTTGCAAAAATATCGGCAATTTGGACTTGTGAAATTGAGTCTGTGCTGAGCACTAATTTTAATTCAGGCCTTCTCCAAGTTATAATAGTAAATTTAATACGCAATAGACTAGAGCCATTATTGTGAGTTAGCGAAATAAATTATTTCCTCTCTCTCTATTATGAACGGCCATGACTTCGAGTTTCCCATGATAGATATTTAAAAATTGTGGCTCCGAGTCGTCGAGGAATGTAGATTATGGAATTATCTCTAAAACTTAGCCTTCCTGTCGTGACATAGAGTGCGATAAGTTGGAAAACAGCAAGCATTGAAATTATAACAAACTACCGATTTTGCAGTTACTATTTGGTCCGAAGGCTCTAGAAGCCACGCGACGATTGGTCAAATTGATTCCCTTCGCCCAATAGGAGACCTGTTTCTAAATACAGTAGTGGGGGGATTCCCCAGCCACGAGTCCAGATTACGTTTCGGAGGACACTTTGCTAGGAGCACTACGAGAGTAAAGATGTAGTCATTATGTTTCGCCGTTTTTGGGCAAGTTTATATCATTAATTAATGTAGGAGCTAGTTTTATTTTTATTAAAGTTTAAATTTTCTAGTAGTGCCATGTCCTGAAAGGTTTAATTGTGTTTCTTCATCATGTACGAATAATTGTTTCTTCAAATAACCGCTAAGGTACGTAAAATAAGGTTAAAATATAATTTAGGGAATTTAATTGATTGAAACTTCCATAAGAGTATTGTATTAACAAAGCCTGTTATTTTTCAAGTTAATAATATTGATTGAGAATAATCCTTTTGATTTTATTAGTGATGGAAGATAATTATAAATTTTTTTTCTAAAGAAGTATAGAAAGTTTTCAGTTACGTTACATTTGAGTTATTGTTTCTGGAGATATATTATCGTAGAGTATTGCTGAAAGTCAGGAAGATAGCCTTTAAATTGGAATGAAATTTTTAAGATTATGTTCATATTGAGTTTAAGACTCAATTTTATATTTTTCTGACTGTGTTTTCTCATGGCGTTAAGGCTTTTAACTGAACGCTAATTCATTAAATTATAACAGAACTTTTGAATTATTTGTGAAGAAAGATCCATTAATTCTGATACAAAGAATCAGTAGTTTAAAGATAAAAATCTATATAAAATGAGGATTCAAATAGAATGAGAGAATTTAATTAATTGTAATAAATAGATAACTCCTGTTTTAGCTTTTGATGAATTGTAGGAAGAGTTAGAAATTAATGCTGTAATACATTTATCTACAGCGGTTCATGTGTGTCCCCAAACCAACTTCATGTACCACCCCTTTGGTTCCGCAACTTTATGTAACACCGCTTCAAGACACCCGTTCAGACGACAGGTCTAGGGACGTAAGAGGACGTCGCCGTCAAGCCAAATTCAACCGGTAAAGTTCACCGCCAAAAACAAGGTACTGTAACCCCGACGATAAAGCAACGTACAGACCAACGAAAGTGCAGTGTAGTGAAACAAAGGTTCATTCGAGAATGTCAATCAAAAGTGGGGATTCAAAATTATTATGAAATGGGTTATATGGGTTACTATCGACGAAATTTGGGTTCAACGGGCTTTTCTTTCTTGAGTAATTTCATGTTCAAATTAATTTGTCATTTTATGACTGATATTGTTTGGTTTTGTGACGTATTGCTATCTAAACGGGGATAGTAATGCGCCCCCGAATCAGATGAAGAATGTCAACAAAGTAACATGAAATTGTTGTTTCTGTTGTTCGATTTTAGTTGCCAATGTTTATTGAAGTTGTTTGTATTTTTTTTCTCAATTATTTCAAAGTGTAGTGTTAGTTTATAGTAGAAACCTAGTAAATCAGGCATGGCAAGATTAATTGAAGTTTTCTTGACTCTAGCCCGTTCACCTGCATGAATTAGGTATAGACTCAGGTATTTTCTAGATGTGTCGGCCTATTTCTAAATTCTAAATTTTATTCAAAATTATCTTTTTTATCATCTTTTAAAAGGTCAGGCACACAACTGCGCCGACTCTGCTACAGAGCATTTTATATCTCTGAAATTCAAATTTAAAAAACAAAATCAAATTTTCTAACTCATTCTAATTAGTTAAGATTAATTTTTCTGAGTCGATACTTAATAATTCATTCTGTGAACGTGTTAACTGTCAATATTTTAGGTTTGGAGTTGAATGAATAATTTATAGTTGCTACTCCAATTTTTCTGAAGTTTAAATAATTGTAGATGAAACAGGAAAGTTATTCAGTTATGTTAAACCATTAAAATGATAATCTTTTGAAGTGCTTAAAGATAAAGTCAAGTATCATTGATGCTTAAGTTGAAAGTATTCTGAAACTTCTTATTGAAATTGATTATTGACAAATTAAAGGTTTAATGGTAGAATAAAAATTAGTAGAAGAAACTAGCATAGGTGAAAAACAACTGATTCTAAGTGCTGAATAAATTTTTTGCATTCTGTAATTCCGTGAATGATGATAGAAATTATTGTGATGTCAACGTACGTATTCTGGTCTCACGCATCGGGTACTTGAGTATCATCATAGTATAGTAGAAGTGAAAGTGAATATTGAGAGATTTTAGTTTAAAACCTGAATAATAATTTACTAGTTGGAGAAATTAGAAAACGTGAAACTGATTCCAAATTAATGCTAAATTGGTGATAAGGTTAATCTTTTGTAAGTTTGTGCGAAGGGATTGAAATCGTAACACTATGGCTTCCAGCCCGCGTTCCCCGGCCATCAGCCCGGTTAAGGTTAATTTTTGGGATGTCAAAGAGGACATAGAAAAAAATTTCGATCTTGGTCTTTTGTATTCGCGTAGTATCAACATAAACTATCTGCTAAAAGGGGAATTACTTTTCGAACTCAATTCATTCGGTTGGTCTAGTAATGTTGATTGTGATGTTGCTAATTTGAGACAACAATACCGTCAAATACGCGGTGAGGGTAGTGGTAGAATTCATCGCGCGGTGTATGATGAAGACAGGTCCCGACTCGAATTAAAGAGTATCAATGAAATTACTGCTAAAATTGATGAGTGGTTACCTCAACTGAAAACTGGTTCCGATGCTGAAAAGAAAGAATCGTTCAATCGAATAGTGAACCAATTCTTACACGCATTGAATAGAATTATTCACCTGTCTCATTATGCTCAGGAGAGGTCTGATTCCGAACTGATTAACGAAATCCAGAAACGCCTTGCAACCCTGGAGGCGGCTTACCCCGTTATGTTGCAAGTACAAAAGGAGGTCAAAAGTCGCGCCCCGTCCCCAGCTCCGGTAGTATTCACCCTGTACCCTGTCTTAAGTCCATCGCTTTTTGATTTCCCGGGGACAAGTGGTGTAGATAAAGTAGATGTAGGAAAAGTAGAGGTCCCCGCCCCACCACCAGTTTCTAATGAACACGGCGACACAGAGCACATTCCACCTGCCTTGGTTATCCCACCGAAAGAAACTCAAACTTTTGATTCATGCTTGGGACTGAACCCTAACAGTATACGCATTGAATGCCCCCGTCAATTTGTTCCGATTAGGCAATCAGTCAGTAATATCACGTCTACTAGGGCGCTACCTCAAAGTGTACCTCAATCAGGTTATACACCGGTGTTCAATACGATTTATAATCGTCTCCCTAACCCGATCGAACATTTATTGCGTGATTTGCCACACACTGATGGTTTAGTCGTGGACAAATTGTTAAAATTCATCGCTCTGGCATTAAAAATTTCAACTCAGTTCGATTTGCCTGATGTACAATTGTTCCAGATCCTTCAACCTTTCTCTCTAGGACCTCTAGCCGATCGCATAAATTTTGCTATTAATTCTAATTATACATTTGATCAGTTTCATGCT